>NW_027077816.1:0-16000 GCF_963930625.1 Muntiacus reevesi | reverse complement strand
GGAGAGGAAAAGAATGCCTGACCCCGAGGGGAGATCCCTCATCTTAAATACCCAGTACCCCCAAACAAAACAACAGCTTAGGGGATTTTTAGGAAGGACCGGGTTTTGCAGGATCTGGATTCCTAATTATGGCAATCTGGCCAGACCCCTATATAAAAATTTAAGGGGGAAAGAGGAAGAGCCACTCGACTGGCATGAGACCTGCAAGGTGGCCTTTAATGCCCTAAAAGAGTCCATCACTACAGCCCCAGCTTTAGGCCTCCCAAACCTGGAGAAACCTTTTAGACTCTAAGTTTCTGAAAGGACAGGAACTGCTCTTGGGGTGTTAGGGCAGATGATGGGGCCCGTATTACAACCTGTGGCTTATCTCTCAAAATAACTAGATGAGGTGGCCAGAGGGTGGCCCACTTGCCTCCGGGCAGTAGCAGCCACCGCTCTTATGGTTAAGGAGGCATCTAAGCTGGCCCTGGGTCAGCCAACCACAGTGTATACGCCTCACCGTGTGCAAGCAGTCTTGGAAACGAAAGGGAACAGGTGGATGACAGGTGGAAGGATCACCCAACACCAAGCCCTCCTCCTTGACACTCCAGAAATAAAGTTGAGGGTCTGCCAGACTTTAAATCCAGCAACCTTACTGCCAGATTCCCCTACCTCCCCTCTGGATCACCAATGCATACAAATCACAGACGAGTTATACTCTTCTCCCCGGGACCTATCAGAGACACCTTTATCTGACCCAGAGGAAAACTGGCACACAGATGGCAGTAGTTTTGAAGAAAAGGGAGAGAGGAAAGCAGGATATGCTGTAGCGAGCCTGGAAGAAACTAAGGAAAGTGGGTCTCTTCCCCCAGACACCTCAGCCCAGAAAGCTGAACTTTTTGCCCTGACAAGATCTTTGGAGTTAGGAGAAGGAAAGAGGATTAATGTGTGTATGGACTCTAAGTATGCTTTCCTCATTCTGCATGCCCGTGCAGCAATTTGGAAAGAAAGAGGGATGCTCAGTACCCGAAGCTCTGCTATTAAACACAAAGAGCTCATTCTCAGGCTCCTGGAGGCAGTCAAACTTCTTGCAAAATTAGATGTCATCCACTGCAAGAGTCACCAAAAGGGGCAAGAAAAAGAGGCTCAGGGAAATAGGAAAGCTGATCAAGAGGCAGGACGAGCTGCCGGGGAAGCTACCTCTGCCACTGCTAACTGCCCCCTTTTCCCCAAGGAAACCCTGACTCCAGATTTTACCCCAGGGGGACATTCCCGATATGCTGAGCGGGGCTGGGAGATTGGGTCACATGGGTGGTTTCAGCCTGAACAGGCCCAAATAATACTCCCTGATTCTCAGGTTTAAAACATTACTAACTCCTTACATAAGAGCGCCCATTTTGGAAAAGATAATCTAGAAATCTTGCTTAAGCCTATGCTCTCCAATCCCCAGTTAGCTAAGGTTGTTAAACAGCTCACACAAAATTGTGACACCTGTCTAAAAAATAACCCAAAATCCAGACCTCCTCTAATTACACCTGTCCAACATCGGGGATCATACCCAGGAGCGGACTGGCAAGTAAAATTTATAGCCATGCCCAAGACCCAAGGGTTTTCTTACTTGCTAGTCTTTATTGACACATTCACAGGATGGATCGAAGCATTCCCTACTGAGACAGAGAGAGCTACAGAAGTCTGTAAAGCTCTGCTGAAGGAGATAGTGCCTAGGTTTGGGCTGCCTCGGTCACTTCAGAGTGACAACGGGCCCTCACTTACAGCCACGATACCCCAGAACCTAGCCGCATGCTTAGGCATAAAATACCAGCTCCGCTCATCCTGGAGGCCTCAAGCTTCAGGAAAGGTGGAGAGAGCCAACCAGACTCTTAAAAGGGCTCTGGCTAAGCGATGTCAGAAACACATAATAAGTGGACACATATGCTGCCCATAGCCCTCATGAGGCTACGGACATCCCCCAAACGGCCACTATTGTTAAGTCCTTATGAAATGATGTATGGACGTCCATTCTTAACTTCTGATTTGTTTTTTGACGAGGATGCCAATACACTCTTAAAACATATAATTGACCTGGGAAGGTTTCAGCAAGAACTCCAACGGTATGGAGAACAAACCACAGGAAGACTTGAAAAATCCCCAGGTAAAGCCAGGGGATCAAGTATCAGTAAAGACCTGGCAAGAAAAAGGGAGTCCAAACCAGCTGTCCGAGAAATGGACAGGGCCATATCAGGTTGTTCTAGTGACTTCAACTGCTGTAAAAGTGAAGGGTCTATCTGCCTGGGTCCACAATTCTAGAATAAAACCCTATGGCCTACAGGAGGGGGAGACAGAAAATGAGACTCCAAAGCCAGAGGACAGCTATTCCTGTGAACCTGTTGAAGATCTCAGGCTCTTGTTCAAGCAGAACCCCATCAATCCTGCCTCAGATAAGTAAAATGCATCATATGATGTTCTTCCTCTTTCTAATCATATCTCCCTCTATGGCTATTGATCTCTCCCTAAACGAGGCATGTTCACTTGAAAACCACACTGCTTCTCAACCCAACCTAAGCAGCCCGGGCTGCATCTGCATTAATGACAAAGTTGGGGGTATGTCCAACCCATCCCAGGGTATCAATATCAAAGGCCTACCCTTCCAGCCGAACTATGGGCTGTTACTCAGCGCCCCCATGTGGTCGTAATATGGCGTTTTGAGAAAAGGGGGGAAAAAAAAACTTTATGTCTTGATACCAGTAACAACTGTCTCTATTTACCCCCTGGATGACATCTGCAATCCCACCTGAGCCCTTATTTTCTCTCATGACTAACATCCCCCAAGTGACCTTCCCTATCTCTCTAAAAAGCCACTCCCTAACAGGGGTGTCAATGAGAAATCTAGACGACTCACAATGTGGGGTGAACATCACAGTTGAAACTGATGGGGAAAACCGGGACAGGCCCTGCAGCTGGGAGACCACCCGAGGCCACCCCCGGCCAGCACCCGCCTGGCCCGGCCCGGGGCGCTTCCCTGACCCCAAGCGGCCTGGCAAGGCTGCAGGAGCTCTGGCGGGGGTTGGGGAGGGGGGTGGCTTGAGCGGGGAGGACGTCTCGGTGCCCTCCCTCCCTGGGCCTCTTCGGCCCCGCCCCCGGTCGGCGGAGTGACGCATCGCCCCCCACCCCCCGCCCCCCACCAGCCGGTCGCCGTTCAGTGTCACGAGGCTCCGGAAGTGGGTGGCTTTGGCCCGGGGCCGCGGTCCCCGGAGCCTCTTGCGGGCATAGGGGCAGCCCAGTCGGGGCCCCAGGCACCCCTCCTGCCGGCTGGGCAAACCCCCTGGAGCGCCTCAGCCCCGCCTTTTCGCCCTACCCAGGCCCGCCCCGCCCCCACGCCGCGGGCCAAGCACAGGACCTTCCTGGGAGAGCAGAGGAGCGACAGACAGGCACAAGGACAGGGACTCGCACGCACCCACGCCAGGTGAGACAGAGGCAGAAAGATTCGAGGGTTCAGAGAGAGACTGGAAGACAGCGTGTGGGCAGGGGGGGCCTCGGGCAGGATGCTCTGCAGCTGCAGAGACCACCCGGCCCTGAGCAGCCAAAGCGATGGGGGCGGGGTTAGGCAACCGAGCAGCGGCGGGCCTGGAGAGGCCCAGGGTGGGAGGACACCTGAGATCTCCGCGCTCCGCGCCCCGCCCCCCTCCCCCCAACCCCCTGCACGCATGCCACGCCGGGGCGCTCTGACACTAGCTTCTCTGGAGTTTTGTCACTTGAATTTCTCTCCCTCTGCTCAACTGAGTGATGACAGTGTATTGAAGAGCTAGGTCATTTCCAAATAAATTAAGCTTAGTGTTTCACAGGACTCCCGGACATGTATGGAGAGACAAGCACGGATGCATGAACACCAACCTTGGTAATTAGACAACCAATGGGAAATTACTGTCTGACTCAGGAGATAGAAAGAAACCCAAATAGATGGAATGAAATGAACAGAAACACAAACTTTGCAACTCACACCGTAACTCAATTACAAAAAAAGAAAATTAAACAAAAAAACAAAAAAAAAACACTATAACCATTTTAGAAAAACAATAGACCTCTCCATGACCTTTGGGCGGTGAGGAGTTCAAACACACAACAAAAAAAAGCCAACTTTTCCAAGTCGTGAATATGTTAGTTCACACATTGACTTTTACATTGAAATGTGTAACAAATAAACTTAAAATCATTCACTCACTACATAAGCATGGAAGTATTTTAAACATAAAATATGTTCTATCGTATTCAGGAAGCACTTGGCACATCTATAAGTGTATCAGACCCAAAACTGGAACGTAGTGGAAGAGTCAGGATAGTCTAAAAATGAATCCCTAACTAAAAGGAATACACAGGATTACTTTAGATAAAAAAGGTTAAAGAAGAGAAGCTAGAAATCAGTTAATAAATGTCTTAGGGGTTAGCTTAGAGTGACTAGCCTCTGCGTGACTCTTTACATTTTTCATGTTTGCAGCTTCCAAATTTTCCATGGTGAGAATCATACTTTTGCCTCCAAACCAGAGTGACTTGGGGACACAAATGTAGAAGTCGATAATTTTCTTTGCCTATGTCTGAATATTTACAGTCAGAGGTAGAAAAGGAGGAGTCTGTCCCTTGTCTAGATGAGGTCAATTCCCAGGTGTGGGATGTCTCCAGCCCTGGTTTAGCCATAAATGTTCCACCAGTAAAGATTTCTCTGAGACCAAATGCTCCCTAGCCCTGGAAAAGACAATATCCCTTAAAACCAGTAGCTCTTGAGGGTCTTAGACAATTAGTTAACAAATACCGAGATACTGGAACTCGAATCAGATGTGAGTCCCCCTGCAACACCCCAATCTTGCCCGTTCAAAAACCAGATGGATCTTACCGATTCGTCCAGGATCTAAGAGCTGTTAATGAAGCTGTGGTTCCCATCCACCCCATAGTCCCAAACCCATATACCCTCCTAACCCAAGTCCCAGGAAATGCCAAGTACTTCTCAGTCTTGGACCTTCAAGGTGCTTTCTTTTGCATTCCTCTCCATCCTGAATCCCAAAAACTCTTTGCTTTTGAGTGGCGGGACTTGGAAACAAGAGAGACCATACAACTCTCGACTGGACTCAACTACCCAAGGGTTTAGGGACAGCCCTCATATCTTTGGGACTTCCTCGGGGAGAGAACTAAGGGAATTAACTTTAACAAACTGTAGTCTAATACAGTATGTGGATGACTTGCTCATAGCTAGGCCAGATTTTACCAGCTCTCAAATGGACACTATTTAAAACGGTAACTTCCCTGTATGAAAAGGGTTATCGAGTATCCCCCATGTAGGCTCAGATTAGCTTAACCCAAGTAAAATACCTTGGATTTATAATTACGGAGAGAAAAAGAATGCCTGACCCCGAGGGGAGATCCCTCATCTTAAATACCCCGTACCCCCAAACAAAACAACAGCTTAGGGGATTTTTAGGAAGGACCGGGTTTTGCAGGATCTGGGTTCCTAATTATGGCAATCTGGCCAGACCCCTATATGAAAATTTAAGGGGGAAAGAGGAAGAGCCACTCGACTGGCATGAGACCTGCAAGGTGGCCCTTAATGCCCTAAAAGAGTCCATCACTACAGCCCCAGCTTTAGGCCTCCCCAACCTGGAGAAGACTTTTAGACTCTATGTTTCTGGAAGGACAGGAACTGCTCTTGGGGTGTTAGAGCAGATGATGGGGCCCGTATTACAACCTGTGGCTAATCTCTCAAAATAACTAGATGAGGTGGACAGAGGGTGGCCCACTTGCCTCCGGGCAGTAGCAGCCACTGCTCTTATGGTTAAGGAGGCATCTAAGCTGACCCTGGGTCAGCCCACCACAGTGTATACACCTCACCGGGTGCAACCACACTTGGAAACGAAAGGGGACAGGTGGATGACAGGGGGAAGGATCACCCAATACCAAGCCCTCCTCCTTGACACTCCAGAAATAAATTTGAGGGTCTGCCAGACTTTAAATCCAGCAACCTTACTGCCAGATCCCCCTACCTCCCCTCTGGATCACCAATGCATACAAATCACAGACGAGTTATACTCTTCTCGCCGGGGCCTATCAGAGACACCTTTATCTGACCCAGAGGAAAACTGGCACACAGATGGCAGCAGTTTTGTAGAAAAGGGAGAGAGGAAAGCAGGATATGCTGTAGTGAGCCTGGAAGAAACTAAGGAAAGTGGGTCTCTTCCCCCAGACACCTCAGCCCAGAAAGCTGAACTTTTTGCCCTGACAAGAGCTTTGGAGTTAGGAGAAGGAAAGAGGATTAATGTGTGTATGGACTCTAAGTATGCTTTCCTCATTCTGCATGCCCGTGCAGCAATTTGGAAAGAAAGAGGGATGCTCAGTGCCCGAAGTTCTGCTATTAAACACAAAGAGCTCATTCTCAGTCTCCTGGAGGCAGTCAAACTTCCTGCAAAATTAGCTGTCATCCACTGCAAGAGTCACCAAAAGGGGCAAGAAAAAGAGGCTCAGGGAAATAGGAAAGCTGATCAAGAGGCAGGAGAGCTGCCGGGGAAGCTACCTCTGCCACTGCTATCTGCCCCCTTTTCCCCAAGGAAACCCTGACTCCAGATTTTCTCCAGGGGGACATTCCCGATATGCTGAGCAGGGCTGGGAGATTGGGTCACATGGGTGGTTTCAGCCTGATCAGGCCCAAATAATACTCCCTGGTTCTCAGGTTTAAAACATTACTAACTCCTTACATAAGAGCGTCCATTTTGGAAAAGATAATGTAGAAATCTTGCTTAAGCCTATTCTCTCCCATCCCCAGTTAGCTAAGGTTGTTAAACAGGTCACACAAAATTGTGACACCTGTCTAAAAAATAACCCAAAAACCAGACCCCCTCTAATTATACCTGTCCAACATCAGGGATCATACCCAGGAGCGGATTGGCAAGTAGAATTTACAGCCATGCCCAAGACCCAAGGGTTTTCTTACTTGATAGTCTTTATTGACACATTCACAGGATGGATCTAAGCGTTCTCTACTGAGACAGAGAGAGCTACAGAAGTCTTTAAAGCTCTTCTGAAGGAGATAGTGCCTAGGATTGGGCTGCCTCGGTCACTTTAGAGTGACAACGGGCCCTCACTTACAGCCACGATACCCCAGAACCTAGCCACATGCTTAGGCATAAAATACCAGCTCCGCTCATCCTGGAGGCCTCAAGCTTCAGGAAAGGTAGAGAGAGCCAACCAGACTCTTCAAATGCTCTGGCTAAGCTATGTCAGAAACACATAATAAGTGGACACATATGCTGCCCATAGCCCTCATGAGGATACGGACATCCCCCAAATGGCCACTATTGTTAAGTCCTTATGAAATGATGTATGGACGACCATTCTGAACTTCTGATTTGTTTCTTGACGAGGATGCCAATACACTCTTAAAACATATAATTGACCTGGGAAGGTTTCAGCAAGTACTCCAACAGTATGGAGAACAAACCACAGGAAGACTTGAAAAATCCCCAGGTAAAGCCAGGGGATCAAGTATCAGTAAAGACCTGGCAAGAAAAAGGGAGTCCAAACCAGCTGTCCGAGAAATGGACAGGGCCATATCAGGTTGTTCTAGTGACTTCAACTGCTGTAAAAGTGAAGGGACTATCTGCCTGGGTCCACAATTCTGGAATAAAACCCTATGGCCTACAGGAGGGGGAGACAGAAACTGAGACTCCAAAGCCAGAGGACAGCTATTCCTGTGAACCTGTTGAAGATCTCAGGCTCTTGTTCAAGCAGAACCCCATCAATCCTGCCTCAGATAAGTAAAATGCATCATATGATGTTCTTCCTCTTTCTAATCATATCTCCCTCTATGGCTATTGATCTCTCCCTAAACGAGGCATGTTCACTTGCAAACCACACTGCTTCTCAACTCAACCTAAGCAGCCCGGGCTGCATCTGCATTAATGACAAAGGTTGGGGGTATGTCCAACCCATCCCAGGGTATCAATATCAAAGGCCCACCCTTCCAGCCGAGCTATGGGCTGTTACTCAGCGTCCCCATGTGGTCGTAATATGGCCTTTTGGGCAAAGGGGGAAAAAAAACTTCATGTCTTGGTACCAGCAACAACTGTCTCTATTTACCCCCTGGATGACATCTGCAATCCCACCTGAGCCCTTATTTTCTCTCATGACTAACATCCCCCAAGTGACCTTCCCTATCTCTCTAAAAAGCCACTCCCTAACAGGGGTGTCAGTGAGAAATCTAGACGACTCACAATGTGGGGTGACCATCACTGTTGAAACTGATGGGAAAAACCGGGTCAGGCCCTGCAGCTGGGAGACCAGCCGACGCCACCCCTGGCCAGCACGCGCCTGGCCCGGACCGGGGCGCTTCCCGGACCCCGAGCAGCCTGGCGAGGCTGCGGGATCTCTGGCGGGGGTTGGGGAGTGGGGTGGCTTGAGCGGGGAGGACGTCTCGGTGCCCCCGCACCCCCCGCCCCCCACCATCCCGTTCGCTGCTCAGGGTCACGTGGCTCCGGACGAGCGGGGCGTCGGCCCAGGGCTGCGGTCCCCGGAGCCTCCTGCGGGCTTAGGGGCAGCCCAGCCGGGGCCCCAGGTGCCCATCCTGCCGGCTGTGCAAACCCCCTGGAGCGCCTCAGCCCCGCCCTGTCCCCAAACCGAGGCCCGCCCTGCCCCCACGCCACGGGCCCAGCACAGGACCTTCCTGAGAGAGCGGACGAGCGACAGCCAGGCACACGGACAGGCACTCACACGAACCCACGTCCGGTGAGACAGAGGCAGAAAGAGATGAGGGTTCAGAGAGACACCGGAAGACAGCGTGTGGGCATGGGGGGCTTCGGGCAGGATGCCGGGCAGCTGCAGAGACCACCCGGCCCTGAGCAGCAAACGCGATGGGGGCGGGGGGAGGCTGCCGAGCAGAGGCAGGCCTGCAGAGGCCCAGGTTGGGAGGGCACCTGAGATATCCGCGGTCCGCGCCCCTCCGACCCCAACCACCTGAACGCACGCCCCTCTCCAACGAAAGCTTCTCCGGAGTTTGATCACCTGAATTTCTATCCTTGTGCTCAACTGAGTGATGACAGTATATTGCACAGCTAGGTCATTTCCAAATAAATTAAGCTTAGTGTTTCACAGGACACCCGGACATGAATGCAGAGACCAGCACGGATGCATGGACACCAACCTTGGTAACTGGAAAACCAATGGGAAATTACTGTCTGATTCAGGAGAGAGAAAGAAACCCGAACAGATGGAAAAAAATGAACAGAAACACAAACTTTGCAACTCACACCCCAATTCAATTACCGAAAAAAACAACAACACTATAACCATTTTAGAAAATCAATAGACCTCTCCATGACCTTTGGTCCGGTGAGGAATTCTTACACACAACAAAAAAAGCCACCTTTTCCAAATCGAGAATATGTTAGTTCACGCATTGATTTTACATTGAAATGTGTAACAAATAAACTTAAAATCATTGACTCACTACATACTCATGAAGGATTTAAAACATAAAATATGTTCTATAGTATTCAGGAAGCACTTGGCACATCTGTAAGTGTATCAGACCCCAAACTGGAACTTAATGGAAGAGTCAGGATAATCTAAAAATGAATCCCTAACTAAAAGGAATACACAGGATTACGTAGATCAAAAAGGTTAAAGAAGAGAAACTAGAAATCAGTCAATAAATGTTTTAGGGGTTAGCCTAGAGTGACTAGCCTCTGCGTTACTTTTTAAATTTTTCTTGTTGGCATCTTCCAAATTTTCCATGCTGAGAATAATACTTTCATATCAGTTTAGAGATTAGTCTCACACTAAAGACAGTAAGAGTGGAATAAGAAATAAGAAATGCTTGGGGGGGGGGAAGAAATGCTTGAACTAAAGGTGGTACTGATGAAATTATTTGCAGGGCAGCCAAGGAGTCACAGATATAGAGAACAGACTTATGGACACGGGCAGGGGGGAGGAAGGAGAGGGTGAGATGAATGCAGAGGAACATGGAAACATAGTACCATACGTTAAAAGAGATGCCAATGCAATTTGCTGTATGACTCAGGGGACTCAAACAGGGGCTCTGCAACAAGCTAGAGGGGTGGAATGAGGAGGAGGAGACCGGAGAGAGGTTCAGGAGGGAGAAGACATATGTACACCTGTGGCTCATTCACGTTGATGTTCGGCAACAAAATTCTGTAAAGCAACTATCCTTCAATTGAAAGAAAAAGTCATGTTTGGACTTACCAAACAAGGTCTTGTGTACTTATAGCATGGCCTTCTGTTTCGTGCTGCCATCCTTAATTCATTCTTCCATATCATTAAACAGACTAGTCAAGTTTTTGCCAAAAACATCTTGAGCTCCTGCATCATGCCGATCAACTGCCTTCTCTCGATCCAGTATAGAATGGAGATCAAAGAAACCTTTTGTCGTTTCTTCAAGTGATTGAAGCCACTCTATGTGATTTTAAAAAATAAATGTGGATAAGACGGATATGACCAAAGCAATCTAATGAGAATATCTGTGCTTCATTAAAGACTTCTGCAGAGAACTAGTAAATTTTTTGTATAGTATCAGAAGAATTTTTTAAATCCACACCAACATTTCTTTCGCGTCCGCTAGCCATCTAGACAAGGAAAACTGATTTTACCAATCAATGTCCCTAGTTCTGCCCACTCACCGATTTTTACCCAATATGTGTTAATCAGGCAGGAGACCCTGGTTCAGTTCCTGGGTCAGGAAGATCTGCTGGAGAAGGGATAGGCTACCCACTCCAGTATTAGTGGGCTTCCCTTGTGGCTCAGTTGGTAAAGAATCATTCCTCTGTACCAAGAGTAGCTCAACTCCTCTCAAAGCAAATACAGGATGGTAGTAACTATGCAGGACAAAGCTGATTCTGTATATTTATAGTACTCACTCATGAGCTTGACAGAGGTCCTAGATCTGTTACCACATTTTTTTTTTAAGTGATATCTGCATGTGCAGGTGAAAGTGGCTCAGTTCGTGCCTGACTCTTTGCGGCCTTAAGGACTATACAGTCCATGAAATTCTCTAGGCCAGAATACTGGTGTGGGTAGCCTATCTCTTCTCCAGGGGATCTTCCCGACCCAGGACTCAAAGCAGGGTCTCCTGCGTTGCAGGCAGATTCTTTAGCAACTGAGCTAGTAGGGCTTCCCTGGTGGCTCAGTAGCTAAAGAATATCTGCATAACTTTCTATCGATTTGGAATTAGCAATCTGTCTGTGAGCAGGCCCGGTCATAAGCAGCTTCTGTGAGAAATCGGAAGCATGTCTGCCTGACTTGCTTCTCTGGGGAGCTTTCACTGTTCTTGTGCTGGTGCACATGGCAAGTTTCTAAGTGAGAAAGTAATGGCTACTATCACAGCTGGCCACTGAGGTACTTAATGGCAGAGGCAATCCCAGCTCTGCCAAGCAGTAGCCATCACGAAATCAGCTATTGTCATTGTAGCCAAGTTCTGTGAATTTGTGGTGTTATTTGCTGTGTTCTTCAAGAAGATGCCTTCGCCCTGCCAGTAAGACATATTTCCATAACACACAGCCATGCACTCAATCGATGTGCATCCTCCAGTAAAGCCCAGCCCCGATGTCTTAGAGGAGCCTCTCTGCCCATTGTCATAAGCCAGTCTAATTTTGTGTGAGACCGTGAAAACTCAGTGTCTTTTTTACGCTTGTGCTTCTGACGGGAGGTCTGAGAAGGCACTTCTGAAGGTTTATTCCTACAAGTCGTTGTCATATTTATCGAGTCTTTATTTTATATTTTTTCTTATTTTTTACTTCTACCAGTTTCTTGCTACCAACCCGTCTCCCTCCACCCTCGTGCACACACGGTCAGTCATGGAATCCCGTGGACTTCAGCCCGGCAGACTCCTCTACCCATGGATTTTTCCAGGCAAGAATACTGGAGTGGGTTGCCATTTCCTTCTCCATGTGTGGAGTCTTTAAAGTTTCCATCACTGAGGTGTTGCTTCTCCACTTGTACATGCCCTTCCTCCCTAAGTGCAGTAGAAGTCATCCCCACTTCCCAACATGTCTGTCTTCCGTCCTCTGGAGTATGTATTGCTTGAGCTCTCCACACCATCAGGATATTCTAGAAAATCTTCTGATTGCAGTCTCTTCGGGAGGTTACAAGTGCGTCAAACCTCAGAATTTTACAAAGCATTTTTTACGACCTCAGCTGAAAGGGAAGTCAACACTCACTGACAGTCACAGGCTTCCATGTCCTGGTGCTGATTATGGGCTGTGCTTTCATAATCATCTTGTTTCCGATACCAACTAAGATGTCACTGAGAAATTTTTTTCTTTCTCATCATTGTATCTTTCATGTTTATTTAGATATATTATGGGTTTTCCTATATATCTTCCCTTAGGGATGAGGGTCTTAAGTCAGTAGAACTTACTACAACTGATTTCAAGTTAGCTGTGTTAGGACAGGAAAAAGAATGACCAGCTGCTGGATTCTTAAGATTATGTATGAAAATATGATTCGTTTTACTGTGTGAAGTCATCCGATTCTAACTTTCTGAAGTAGGCATTCAGAAAAATCAAAAAAAATCGCCTAACTACTAGGCGGTCTCCCATCCAAGTACTGACCAGGCCCGACCCTGCTCAGTTTCCCAGATCAGAGGAGAGAGGGCACGTTCAGGGTGGTATGGCCATAGACCAAGGCGGCTGCCAGGCGCCGCAGGAGCCCCGCGTTGCGCCTCCCTTGTGGTCTGAACTGCCGGTCGGGCATGGGGCTGCAGTTCTCAAGCGGGCACGCTGCACTTGAGCCGCACGACCCGCGACTGGACTCCGTCCAGCCAGAGCCTGCAGCTCGGCGGCCAGCGGAGTGCGCCCCCGCTCCGAACATCGCGAGCCCAGGCCAGCACCAGTTTGGCCCGGCCGGCCGGGGCCTGGCGTGCCTGCGGAACCTGGGGTGGGGGGAGGGGGGGGTGGGCAGAGCAGCGAGGACATCTCAGTGCCCCCTCACCCCCTGTCACCCACCATCCCGTTCGCTGCTCAGAGTCAGGTGGCTCCGGAAGAGCGGGGCTTCGGCCTGGTCTGCAGTCCCCGGAGCCTCCTGGGGCTTAGGGGCAGCCCAGCCAGGGCCCCAGGTGCCCGTCCTGCCGGCTGCGCAAACCCCCTGGAGAGCCTCAGCCCCGTCTTTTCGCCCTACCGAGGCCCGCCCTGCCCCCACGCCGCGGGCCCAGCACAGGACCTTCCTGGGAGAGCAGACGAGCGACAGCCAGGGACACGGACAGGCACTCGCACGCACCCACGCCAGGTGAGACAGAGGCAGAAAGAGTCGAGGGTTCAGAGAGAGACTGGAAGACAGCGTGTGGGCAGGGGGGGTCTCGGGAAGGATGCCGGGCAGCTGCAGAGACCACCCGGCCCTGAGCAGCCAAAGCGATGGGGGCGGGGGTAGGCCACTGAGCAGCGGCGGACCTGGAGAGGCCCAGGGTGGGAGGACACCTGAGATTCCACGCTCCCCGCACCGCCCCCTCCCAACCCCCTGCACGCATGCAACGCCGGGGCGCTCTGACACTAGCTTCTCTGGAGTTTTGTCACTTGAATTTCTCTCCCTCTGCTCAACTGAGTGATGACAGTGTATTTAACAGCTAGGACATTTCCAAATAAATTAAGCTTAGTGTTTCACAGGACACCCGGACAAGAATGCAGAGACCAGCACGGATGCATGGACACCAACCTTGGTAACTGGACAACCAATGGGAAATTACTGACTCAGGAGAGAGAAAGAAACCCAAACAGATGGAATGAAATGAACCGAAACACAAACTTTGCAACTCAAACCCTAATTCAATTACAAACAAAAAAAAAAAAGAAAGAAAACAACACTATAACCATTTTAGAAAAACAATAGACTTCTCCATAACCTTTGGTCGGGTGAGGAGTTCTAGCACACGACAAAATAAGCCACCTTTTCAAAATCGTGAATATGTTAGTTCACACATTGACTTTTACATTGAAATGTGTAACAAATCAACTTAAAATCATTGACTCACTACATAAGCATGGAAGTATTTTAAACATAAAATATGGTCTATAGTATTCAGGAAGCACTTGGCACATGTCTCACTGTATGAGACCCAAAACTGGAACTTAGTTGAAGAGTCAGGATAGTCTAAAAATGAATCCCTAACTAAAAGGAATACACAGGATTATTGTAGATAAAAAAGGTTAAAGAAGAGAAACTAGAAATCAGTCAATAAATGTTTTAGGGGTTAGGTTAGAGTGACTAACCTCTGTGTGACTTTTTAAATTTTTCATGTTTGCATCTTCCAAATTTTCCATGCTGAGAATAATACTTTCATATCAGTTTCAAAATCAGTCTCACACTAAAGACAGTAAGACTGGAATAAGAAATAAGAAATGCTTGGGGGGTAAAAAAAATGCTTGAACTAAAAGGTGGTACTGATGAAATTATTTCCAGGGCAGCCAAGGAGACACAGATGTAGAGAACAGACTTATGGACATGGGCAGGGGGGAGGAAGGAGAGGGTGAGATGAATGCAGAGTAACATGAAAATATATTACCATAGGTAAAAACAGATGCCAATGAAATTTGCTGTATGACTCAGGGGACTGAAACAGGGGCTCTGCAACAAGCTAGGGGTGGAATGGGGAGGGAAATGGGAGAGAGGTTCAGGAGGGAGGAGACATATGTATACCTGTGGCTCATTCATGCTGATGTTTGGCAACAAAATTCTGTAAAGCAACTATCCTTCAATTGAAAGAAAAAGTCATGTTTGGACTTACCAAACAAGGTCTTGTGTACTTCTAGCATGGCCTTCTGTTTCGTGCTGCCACCCTTAACTCATTCTTCCATATCATTAAACAGACTAGTCAAGTTTCTCCAAAAATATCTTGAGCTCCTGCATTATGCTGATCCACTGCCTTCTCACGATCCAGTTTAGAATGGAGACCAAAGAAACCTTTTGTCGTGTCTTCAAGTATTTGAGGCCACACTAGGTGACTTTTAAAAATAAATGTGGATAAGACGGTATGACCAAAGCAATCTAATGGGAATATCTGTGCTTCAGGAAAGACTTCTGCAGAGAACTAGTAAATTTTATATATAGTATCAGAAGAATTTTTTAAATGCATGCCAACGTTTATTTCTCCTCCGCTAGCCATCTGGACAAGGAAAACTGAGTTTACCAATCAATGTCCATAGTTATGCTCCCTCACCGATTTTTACCCAATATGTGTTACTCAGGCAGGAGACCCTGGTTCAGTTCCTGGGTCAGGAAGATCCGCTGGAGAAGGGATAGGCTACCCACTCCAGTAGTAGTGGGCTTTCCTTGTGGCTCAGTTGGTAAAGAATCATTCCTGTTTCACAAGACTAGCTCAACTCCTCTCAAAGCAAATACAGGATGGTAATAACTATGCAGTACAAAGCTGATTCTGTATATTTATAGTACTCACTCATGAGCTTGACAGAGGTACTAGATCTGTTACCACATTTCTTTTTCTAAGTAATATCCGCATGTGCAGGTGAAAGTGGCTCAGATCGTGCCTGACTCTTTGCGGCCCCATGGACTATAGAGTCCGTGAATTCTCTAGGCCAGATTACTGGAGTGGGTAGCCTATCCCTTCTCCAGGGTATCTTCCCGACCCAGGACTGAAAGCGGGGTCTCCTGTGTTGCAGGCACATTCTTTAGCAACTGAGCTAGTAGGGCTTCCCTGGTGGCTCAGTTGCTAAAGAATATCTGCATAACTGTCTATCGATTTGGCATTAGCAATCTGTCTGTGAGCAGGGCCGGTCATAAGCAGCTTCTGTGAGAAAACAGAAGCATGTCTGTCTGACTTGCTTCTCCGTGGAGCTTTCACTGTTCTTGCGCTAGTGCACATGGCAAGTATTAGGTTCGTTTTCTAAGTGAGAAACTAATGGCTACATTCACAGCTGGCCACTGAGGTACTTAATGGGAGAGGCGAACCCAGCTCTGCCAAGCAGTAGCCAGCAGGAAATCAGCTATTGTCATTGTAGCCAAGTTCCTTGAATTTGTAGTGTTA
>NW_027077814.1:0-208000 GCF_963930625.1 Muntiacus reevesi | reverse complement strand
TTCTGTGAAAAAACAGAAGCATGTCTGCCTGACTTGCTTCTCTGAGGAGCATTCACTGTTCTTGCGCTAGTGCACATGGCAAGTTTCTAAGTGAGAAAGTAATGGCTATTATCACAGCTGGCCACTGAGGTACTTAATGGCAGAGGCAATCCCAGCTCTGCCAAGCAGTAGCCATCATGAAATCAGCTATTGTCAATGTAGCCAAGTTCCGTGAATTTGTGGTGTTATTTGTTATGTTCTTCAAGAAGATGCCTTCACCCTGCCAGTAAGACATATTTCCATAACACACAGCCATGCACTCAAACGATGTGCATCCTCCAGTAAAGCCCAGCCCCGATGTCTTAGAGGAGCCTCTCTGCCCATTGTCATAAGCCAGTCTTATTTTGTGTGAGACCGTGAAAACTCAGTGTCTTTATTACGCTTGTACTTCTGACGGGAGGTCTGAGAAGGCACTTCTGAAGGTTTATTCCTACCAGTCGTTGTCATATTTATCGAGCCTTTATTTTATATTTTTTCTTATTTTTTACTTCTACCAGTTTCTTGCTACCAACCCGTCTCCCTCCACCCTCGTGCACACACGGTCAGTCATGGAATCCCATGGACTTCAGCCCGCCAGACTCCTCTGCCCTTGGATCTTTCCAGGCAAGAATATTGGAGTTGGTTGCCATTTACTTCTACATGTATGGAGTCTTTAAAGATTCCATCACTGAGGTGTTGCTTCTCCACTTGTACATGCCCTTCCTCCCTAAGTGCAGAAGAAGTCATCCCCACTTCCCAACATGTCTGTCTTCCGTCCTCTGGAGTATATATTGCTTGAGCTCACCACAGCGTCACGATATTCTAGAAACCCTTCTGATTGCAGTCTCTTCGGGAGGTTACAAGTGCTTCAAACCTCAGAATTTTACAAAGCAATTTTTAGACCTCAGCTGAAAGGGAAGTCAACACTCAGTGACAGTTACAGGCTTCCATGGCCTGGACTTGATTATGGGCTGTGCTTTCATAATCATTGTGTGTCCGATACCAAATAAGATGTCACTGAGAAATTTTTTTCTTTCTCATCATTGTATCTTTCATGTTTTTTTAGATATATAATGGGTTTTCCTATATATCTTCCCTTAGGGATGAGGGTCTTAAGTCAGTAGAACTTACTACAACTGATTTCCAGGTAGCTGTGTTAGGACAGGAAAAAGAATGACCAGCTGCTGGATTCTTAAGATTATGTATGAAAATATGATTCGTTTTACTGTGTGAAGTCATCCAATTCTAACTTTCTGAAGTAGGCATTCAGAAAAATCAAAAAAAATCGCCTAACTACTAGGCGGTCTCCCATCCAAGTACAGACCAGGCCCGACCCTGCTCAGTTTCCAGATCACAGGAGAGAGGGCACGTTCAGGGTGGTATGGCCTTAGACCCAGGCGGCTGCCAGCCGCCCCAGGAGCCCCGCGTTGCGCCTCCCTTGCTGTCTGACCTGCCAGTCGGGCCTGGGGCTGCAGTTCTCCAGCGGGCGTGCGCTGCACTTGAGCTGCACGAGCCGCGACTGGACTCCGGCCGGCCAGAGCCTGCAGCTCGGCGGCCAGCGGAGGGCGCCCCCGCTCTGAACACCGCGAGCCCAGGCCAGCACCCGTCTGGCACGGCCGGCCGGGGCCTGGCGTGCCTGCGGAACCTGGGGTGGGGGGAGGGGGGTTGGGCAGAGCAGGGAGGACATCTCGGTGCCCCCTCACCCCCTGTCACCCACCATCCCGTTCGCTGCTCAGGGTCAGGTGGCTTCGGACGAGCGGGGCTTCGGCCCGGTTCCGCGGTCCCCGGAGCCTCCTGGGGCTTAGGGGCAGCCCAGCCGGGGACCCAGGCGCCCGTCCTTCCGGCTGCGCAAACCCCCTGGAGCGCCTCAGCCGCGTATTTTCGCCCTACCGAGGCCCGCCCTGCCCCCACGCCCGGGCCCAGCACAGGACCTTCCTGGGAGAGCAGACGAGCGACAGCCAGGCACACGGACAGGCACTCGCACGCACAAACGCCAGGTGAGACAGAGGCAGAAAGAGTCGAGGGTTCAGAGAGAGACTGGAAGACAGCGTGTGGGCAGGGGGAGCCTCGGGCAGGATGCCGGGCAGATGAAGAGACCACCAGGCCCTGAGCAGCCAAAGCGATGGGGGCGGGGGGAGGCCACTGAGCAGCGGCGGACCTGGAGAGGCCCAGGGTGGGAGGACACCTGAGACCTCCGCACTCCGCGCACCGCCCCCTCCCCCCAATCCCCTGCACGCATGCCACACCGGGGCGCTCTGACACTACCTTCTCTGGAGTTTTGTCACTTGAATTTCTCTCCCTCTGCTCAACTGAGTGATGACAGTGTATTGAACAGCTAGGTCATTTCCAAATAAATTAAGCTTAGTGTTTCACAGGACACCCGGACATGTATGGAGACACCAGCACGGATGCATGGACACCAACCTTGGTAACTGGACAACCAATGGGAAATTACTGTCTGACTCAGGAGAGAGAAAGAAACCCTAACAGATGGAATGAAATGAACCGAAACACAGGCTTTGCAACTCACACCCTAATTCAATTACCAGAAAATAAACAACACTATAACCATTTTAGAAAAACAATAGACCTCTCCATGACCTTTGGTCGGGTGAGGAGTTCAAACACACAGCAAAAAAAGCCAACTTTTCCAAGTCGTGAATATGTTAGTTCACACATTGACTTTTACATTGAAATGTGTAACAAATAAACTTAAAATCATTGACTCACTACATAAGCATGGAAGTATTTTAAATATAAAATATGTTCTATAGTATTCAGGAAGCACTTGGCACATCTCTAAGTGTATCAGACCCAAAACTGGAACGTAGTGGAAGAGTCAGGATAGTCTAAAAATGAATCCCTAACTAAAAGGAACACACAGGATTACTGTAGATAAAAAAGGTTAAAGAAGAGAAGCTAGAAATCAGTTAATAAATGTCTTAGGGGTTAGCTTAGAGTGACTAGCCTCTGCGTGACTCTTTAAATTTTTCATGTTTGCAGCTTCCAAATTTTCCATTTTGAGAATAATACTTTCGCCTCCAAACCAGAGTGACTTGGGGACACAAAGGTAGAAGTCGATAATTTTCTTTGCCTATGTCTGAATATTTACAGTCAGAGGTAGAAAAGGAGGAGTCTGTCCCTTGTCTAGATGAGGTCAATCCCCAGGTGTGGGATGTCTCCAGCCCTGGTTTAGCCATAAATGTTCCACCAGTAAAGATTTCTCTGAGACCAAATGCTCCCTAGCCCAGGAAAAGACAATATCACTTAAAACCAGTAGCTCTTGAGGGTCTTAAACCATTAGTTAACAAATACCGAGATACTGGAACTCGAATCAGCTGTGAGTCCCCCTGCAACACCCCAATCTTGCCCGTTCAAAAACCAGAAGGATCTTTCCGATTCGTCCAGGATCTAAGAGCTGTTAATGAAGCTGTGGTTCCCATCCACCACATAGTCCCAAACACATATACCCTCCTATCCCAAGTCCCAGGAAATGCCAAGTACTTCTCAGTCTTGGACCTTCAAGGTGCTTTCTTTTGCATTCCTCTCCATCCTGAATCCCAAAATCTCTTTGCTTTTGAGTGGCGGGACTTGGAAACAGGAGACCATACAACTCTCGACTGGACTCGACTACCCCAAGGGTTTAGGGACAGCATTCATACCTTCGGGACTTCCTCGGGGAGAGAACTAAGGGAATTAACTTTAACAAACAGTAGTCTATTACAGTATGTGGATGACTTGCTCATAGCTAGGCCAGATTTTACCAGCTCTCAAATGGACACTATTTAAAACGCTAACTTTCCTGTATGAAAAGGGTTATCGAGTATCCCCAAAGTAGGCTCAGATTAGCTTAACCCAAGTAAAATACCTTGGATTTATAATTACGGAGAGAAAAAGTATGCCTGACCCGGAGGGGAGATCCCTCATCTTAAATACCCCGTACCCACAAACAAAACAACAGCTTAGGGGATTTTTAGGAAGGACCGGGTTTTGCAGATCTGGATTCCTAATTATGGCAATCTGGCCAGACCCCTATATGAAAATTTAAGGGGGAAAGTGGAAGAGACACTCGACTGGCATGAGACCTGCAAGGTGGCCTTTAATGCCCTAAAAGAGTCCATCACTACAGCCCCAGCTTTAGGCCTCCCCAACCTGGAGAAGCCTTTTAGACTCTATGTTTCTGGAAGGACAGGAACTGCTCTTGGGGTGTTAGAGCAGATGATGGGGCCCGTATTACAACCTGTGGCTTATCTCTCAAAATAACTAGATGAGGAGGCCAGAGGGTGGCCCACTTGCCTCCGGGCAGTAGCAGCCACTGCTCTTATGGTTAAGTAGGCATCTAAGCTGACCCTGGGTCAGCCCACCACACTGTATACGCCTCACCGGGTGCAAGCAGTCTTGGAAACGAAAGGGGACAGGTGGATGACAGGGGGAAGGATCACCCAATACCAAGCCCTCCTCCTTGACACTCCAGAAATAAAGTTGAGGGTCTGCCAGACTTTAATTCCAGCAACCTTACTGCCAGATACCCCTACCTCCCCTCTGGATCACCAATGCATACAAATCACAGACGAGTTATACTCTTCTCGCCGGGACCTATCAGAGACACCTTTATCTGACCCAGAGGAAAACTGGCACACAGACGGCAGCAGTTTTGTAGAAAAGGGAGAGAGGAAAGCAGGATATGCTGTAGTGAGCCTGGAAGAAACTAAGGAATGTGGGTCTCTTTCCCCAGACACCTCAGCCCAGAAAGCTGAACTTTTTGCCCTGACAAGAGCTTTGGAGTTAGGAGAAGGAAAGAGGATTAATGTGTGTATGGACTCTAAGTATGCTTTCCTCATTCTGCATGCCCGTGCAGCACTTTGGAAAGAAAGAGGAATGCTCAGTGCCCGAAGCTCTGCTATTAAACACAAAGAGCTCATTCTCAGGCTCCTGGAGGCAGTCAAACTTCCTGCAAAATTAGCTGTCATCCACTGCAAGAGTCACCAAAAGGGGCAAGAAAAAGAGGCTCAGGGAAATAGGAAAGCTGATCAAGAGGCAGGACGAGCTGCCGGGGAAGCTACCTCTGCCACTGCTATCTGCCCCCTTTTCCCCAAGGAAACCCTGACTCCAGATTTTACCCCAGGGGGACATTCCCGATATGATGAGCGGGGCTGGGAGATTGGGTCACATGGGTGGTTTCAGCCTGATCAGGCCCAAATAATACTCCCTGATTCTCAGGTTTAAAACATTACTAACTCCTAACATAAGAGCGCCCATTTTCGAAAAGATAATCTAGGAATATTGCTTAAGCCTATTCTCTCCCATCCCCAGTTAGCTAAGGTTGTTAAACAGGTCACACAAAATTGTGACACCTGTCTAAAAAATAACCCAAAAACCAGACCTCCTCTAATTACACCTGTCCAACATCGGGGATCATACCCAGGAGCGGACTGGCAAGTAGAATTTACAGCCATGCCCAAGACCCAAGGGTTTTCTTACTTGCTAGTCTTTATTGACACATTCACAGGGTGGATCGAAGCGTTCCCTACTGAGACAGAGAGAGCTCAAGAAGTCTGTAAAGCTCTCCTGAAGGAGATAGTGCCTAGGTTTGGGCTGCCTCGGGCACTTCAGAGTGACAACGGGCCCTCACATACAGCCACGATACCCCAGAACCTAGCCGCATGCTTAGGCATAAAATACCGGCTCCGCTCATCCTGGAGGCCTCAAGCTTCAGGAAAGGTAGAGAGAGCCAACCAGACTCTTAAAAGGGCTCTGGCTAAGCTATGTCAGAAACACATAATAAGTGGAAACATATGCTGCCCATAGCCCTCATGAGGATACGGACATCCCCCAAACGGCCACTATTGTTAAGTCCTTATGAAATGATGTATGGACGACCATTCTTAACTTCTGATTTGTTTCTTGACGAGGATGCCAATACACTCTTAAAACATATAATTGACCTGTGAAGGTTTCCGCAAGATCTCCAACGGTATGGAGAACAAACCACAGGAAGACTTGAAAAATCCCCAGGTAAAGCCAGGGGATCAAGTATCAGTAAAGACCTGGCAAGAAAAAGGGAGTCCAAACCAGCTGTCCGAGAAATGGACAGGGCCATATCAGGTTGTTCTAGTGACTTCAACTGCTGTAAAAGTGAAGGGTCTCTCTGCCTGGGTCCACAATTCTAGAATAAAACCCTATGGCCTACAGGAGGGGGAGACAGAAACTGAGACTCCAAAGCCAGAGGACAGCTATTCCTGTGAACCTGTTGAAGATCTCAGGCTCTTGTTCAAGCAGAACCCCATCAATCCTGCCTCAGATAAGTAAAATGCATCATATGATGTTCTTCTTCTTTCTAATCATATCTCCCTGTATGGCTATTGATCTCTCCCTAAACGAGGCATGTTCACTTGCAAACCACACTGCTTCTCAACTCAACCTAAGCAGCCCGGGCTGCATCTGCATTAATGACAAAGGTTGGGGGTATGTCCAACCCATCCCAGGGTATCACTATCAAAGGCCCACCCTTCAAGCCGAGCTATGGGCTGTTACTCAGCGCCCTCATGTGGTCGTAATATGGCCTTTTGGGGAAAGGGGGAAAAAAAACTTCATGTCTTGGTACCAGCAACAACTGTCTCTATTTACCCCCTGGATGACATCTGCAATCCCACCTGAGCCCTTATTTTCTCTCATGACTAACATCCCCCAAGTGACCTTCCATATCTCTCTAAAAAGCCACTCCCTAACAGGGGTGTCAGTGAGAAATCTAGACGACTCACATTGTGGGGTGACCGTCACTGTTGAAACTGATGGGAAAAACCGGGACAGGCCCTGCAGCTGGGAGACCAGCCGATGCCACCCCCGGCCAGCACGCGCCTGGCCCGGCCCGGGGCGCTTCCCGGACTCCGAGCGGCCTGGCGAGGCTTCGGGAGCTCTGGCGGGGTTTGGGGAGGGGGTGGCTTGAGCGGGTAGGACGTCTCGGTGCCCCCTCACCCCCGCCCCCCACCATCCCGTTCGCTGCTCAGGGTCACATGGCTTCGGACTAGCAGTGAGTCGGCCCGGGGCCTCGGTCCCCGGAGCCTCCTGCGGGCTTAGGGGCAGCCCAGCCGGGGCCCCAGGCGCCCATCCTGCCGGCTTTGCAAACCCCCTGGAGTGCCTCAGCCCCGCCCAGTCCCCAAACCGAGGCCCGCCCTACCACCACACCCCGGCCCAGCACAGGACCTTCCTGAGAGAGCGGACGAGCGACAGCCAGGCACACGGACAGGCACTCGCACGCACCCAAGCCAGGGGAGACAGAGGCAGAAAGAGTCGAGGGTTCAGAGAGAGACTGGAAGACAGCGTGTGGGCAGGGGGGGCCTCCGGCAGGATGCCGGGCAGCTGCAGAGACCACCCGGCCCTGAGCAGCCAAAGCGATGGGGGCGGGGGGAGGCCACTCAGCAGCGGCGAGCCTGGAGAGCCCCAGGGTGGGAGTACACCTGAGATCTCCGCGCTCGGCTTCCCGCCCCCCTCCCCCAAACCCCCTGCACGCATGCCACTCCGGGGCGCTCTGACACTAGATTCTCTGGAGTTTTGTCACTTGAATTTCTCTCCCTCTTCTCAACTGAGTGATGACAGTGTATTGAACAGCTAGGTCATTTCCAAATAAATTAAGCTTAGTGTTTCACAGGACACCCGGACATGTATGGAGAGAACAGCACGGATGCATGGACACCAACCTTGGTAACTGGTCAACCAATGGGAAATTACTGTCTGACTCAGGAGAGAGAAAGAAACCCGAACAGATGGATTGAAATGAACAGAAACACAAGCTTTGCAACTCACACCCTAATTGAATTACCAGAAAATAAACAACACTATAACCATTTTAGAAATATAATAGACCACTCCATGACCTTTGGGCGGGTGAGGAGATCAAACACACAGCAAAAAAAAGCCAACTTTTCCAAGTCGTGAATATGTTAGTTCACACATGGATTTTACATTGAAATGTGTAACAAATAAACTTAAAATCATTGACTCACTACATAAGCATGGAAGTATTTTAAACATAAAATATGTTCTATAGTATTCAGGAAGCCCTTGGCACATCTGTAAGTGAATCAGGCCCAAAACTGGAACGTAGTGGAAGACTCACGATAGTCTAAAAATGAATCCCTAACTAAAAGGAACACACAGGATTACTGTAGATAAAAAAGTTTAAAGAAGAGAAGATAGAAATCAGTCAATAAATGTCTTAGGGCTTAGCTTAAAGTGACTAGCCTCTGCGTGACTCTTTAAATTTTTCATGTTAACAGCTTCCAAATTTTCCATGGTGAGGATAATACTTTCGCCTCCAAACCAGAGTGACTTGGGGACACAAAGGTAGAAGTCGATAATTTTCTTTGCCTATGTCTGAATATTTACAGTCAGAGGTAGAAAAGGAGGAGTCTGTCCCTTGTCTAGATGAGGTCAATCCCCAGGTGTGGGATGTCTCCAGCCCTGGTTTAGCCATAAATGTTCCACCAGTAAAGATTTCTCTGAGACCAAATGCTCCCTAGCCCAGGAAAAGACAATATCCCTTAAAACCAGTAGCTCTTGAAGGTCTTAGACCATTAGTTAACAAATACCGAGATACTGGAACTCGAATCAGCTGTGAGTCCCCCTGCAAGACCCAATCTTGCCCGTTCAAAAACCAAATGGATCTTACCGATTTGTCCTGGGTCTAAGAGCTGTTAATGAAGCTGTTGTTCCCATCCACCCCATAGTCCCAAACCCATATACCCTCCTATCCCAAGACCCAGGAAATGCCAAGTACTTCTCAGTCTTGGACCTTCAAGATGCTTTCTTTTGCATTCCTCTCCATCCTGAATCCCAAAACTCTTTGCTTTTGAGTGGCGAGACTTGATAACAAGAGAGCCCATACAACTCTCAGCTGGACTCGACTACCCCAAGGGTTTAGGGACAGCCCTCATATCTTCGGGACTTCCTCGGGGGGAGAACTAAGCGAATTAACTTTAACAAACAGTAGTCTAATACAGTATGTGGATGACTTGCTCATAGCTAGGCCAGATTTTACCAGCTCTCAAATGGACACTATTTAAAACGCTAACTTTCCTGTATGAAAAGGGTTATCGAGTATCCCCCAAGTAGGCTCAGATTAGCTTAACCCAAGTAAAATACCTTGGATTTATAATTACGGAGAGAAAAAGAATACCTGACCCCGAGGAGAGATCCCTCATCTTAAATACCCCATACCCCCAAACAAAACAACAGCTTAGGGGATTTTTAGGAAGGACCGGGTTTTGCAGGATCTGGATTCCTAATTATGGCAATCTGGCCAGACCCCTATATGTAAATTTAAGGGGGAAAGTGGAAGCGCCACTCGACTGGCATGAGACCTGCAAGGTGGCCTTTAATGCCCTAAAAGAGTCCATCACTACAGCCCCAGCTTTAGGCCTCCCCAACCTGGAGAAGCCTTTTAAACTCTATGTTTCTGGAAGGACAGGAACTGCGCTTGGGGTGTTAGAGCAGATGATGGGGCCCGTATTACAACCTGTGGCTTATCTCTCAAAAAAACTAGATGAGGTGGCCAGAGGGTGGCCCACTTGTCTCCGGGCAGTAGCAGCCACCGCTCTTATGGTTAAGGAGGCATCTAAGCTGACCCTGGGTCAGCCCACCACAGTGTATACGCCACACCGGGTGCAAGCAGTCTTGGAAACGAAAGGGGATAGGTGGATGACAGGGGGAAGGATCACCCAATACCAAGCCCTCCTCCTTGACACTCCAGAAATAAAGTTGAGGGTCTGCCAGATTTAAATCCAGCAACCTTACTGCCAGATCCCCCTACATCCCCTCTGGATTACCAATGCATACAAATCACAGACGAGTTATACTCTTCTCGCCGGGACCTATCAGAGACACCTTTATCTGACCCAGAGGAAAACTGGCACACAGATGGCAGCAGTTTGGTAGAAAAGGGAGAGAGGAAAGCAGGATATGCTGTAGCGAGCCTGGAAGAAACTAAGGAAAGTGGGTCTCTTCCCCCAGACACCTCAGCGCAGAAAGCTGAAATTTTTGCCCTGACAAGAGCATTGGAGTTAGGAGAAGGAAAGAGGATTAATGTGTGTATGGACTCTAAGTATGCTTTCCTCATTCTGCATGCCCGTGCAGCACTTTGGAAAGAAAGAGGGATGCTCAGTGCCCGAACCTCTGCTATTAAACAAAAAGACCTCATTCTCAGGCTTCTGGAGGCAGTCAAACTTCCTGCAAAATTAGCTGTCATCCACTGCAAGAGTCACGAAAAGGGGCAAGAAAAAGAGGCTCAGGGAATAGGAAAGCTGATCAAGAGGCAGGACGAGCTGCCGGGGAAGCTACCTCTGCCACTGCTATCTGCCCCCTTTTCCCCAAGGAAACCCTGACTCCAGATTTTACCCCAGGGGGACATTCCCGATATGCTGAGCGGGGCTGGGAGATTGGGTCACATGGGTGGTTTCAGCCTGAGCAGTCCCAAATAATACTCCCTGATTCTCAGGTTTAAAGTATTACTAACTCCTTACATAAGAGCGCCCATTTTGGAAAAGATAATCTAGAAATCTTGCTTAAGCCTATTCTCTCCGATCCCCAGTTAGCTAAGGTTGTTAAACAGGACACACAAAATTGTGACACCTGTCTAAAAAATAATCCAAAAACCAGACCTCCTCTAATTACACCTGTCCAACATCGGGGTTCATACCCAGGAGGGGACTGGCAAGTAGAATTTACAGCCATGCCCATGACCCAAAGGTTTTCTTACTTGCTAGTCTATCTTGACACATTCACAGGATGGATCGAAGTGTTCCCTACTGAGACTGAGAGAGCTCCAGAAGTCTGTAAAGCTCTGCTGAAGGAGATAGTGCCTAGGTTTGGGCTGCCTCGGTCACTTCAGAGTGACAACGGGCCCTCACTTACAGCCACGATACCCCAGAACCTAGCACATGCTTAGGCATAAAATACCGGCTCCTCTCATCCTGGAGGCCTAAAGCTTCAGGAAAGGTAGAGAGAGCCAACCAGACTCTTAAAAGGGCTCTGGCTAAGCTATGTCAGAAACACATAATAAGTGGACACATATGCTGCCCATAGCCCTCATGAGGATACGGACATCCCCCAAACAGCCACTATTGTTAAGTCCTTATGAAATGATGTATGGACGACCATTCTGAACTTCTGATTTGTTTCTTGACGAGGATGCCAATACACTCTTAAAACATATAATTGACCTGGGAAGGTTTCCGCAAGAACTCCAACGGTATGGAGAACAAACCACAGGAAGACTTGAAAAATCCCCAGGTAAAGCCAGGGGATCAAGTATCAGTAAAGACCTGGCAAGAAAAAGGGAGTCCAAACCAGCTGTCCGAGAAATGGACAGGGCCATATCAGGTTGTTCTAGTGACTTCAACTGCTGTAAAATGAAGGGTCTATCTGCCTGGGTCCACAATTCTAGAATAAAACCATATGGCCTACAGGAGGGGGAGACAGAAACTGAGACTCCAAAGCCAGAGGACAGCTATTCCTGTGAACCTGTTGAAGATCTCAGGCTCTTGTTCAAGTAGAACCCCATCAATCCTGCCTCAGATAAGTAAAATGCATCATATGATGTTCTTCCTCTTTCTAATCATATCTCCCTGTATGGCTATTGATCTCTCCCTAAACGAGGCATGTTCACTTGCAAACCACACTGCTGCTGAACTCAACCTAAGCAGCCCGGGCTGCATCTGCATTAATGACAAAGGGTGGGGGTATGTCCAACCCATCCCAGGGTATCAATATCAAAGGCCCACCCTTCCAGCCGAGCTATGGGCTGTTACTCAGCGCCCCCATGTGGTCGTAATATGGCCTTTTGGGGAAAGGGGGAAAAAAAACTTCATGTCTTGGTACCAGCAACAACTGTCTCTATTTACCCCCTGGATGACATCTGCAATCCCACCTGAGCCCTTATTTTCTCTCATGACTAACATCCCCCAAGTGACCTTCGCTATCTCTCTAAAAAGCAACTCCCTAACAGGGGTGTCAGTGAGAAATCTAGATGACTCACAATGTGGGGTGACCGTCACTGTTGAAACTGATGGGAAAAACCGGGACAGGCCCTGCAGCTGGGAGACCAGACGAAGCCACCCCCGGCCAACACGCGCCCGACCCGGGGCGTTTCCCGGACCCTGAGCGGCCTGCGAGGCTGCGGGAGCTCTGCCGGGGGTTGGGGAGGGGGGTGGCTTGAGCGTGGAGGACGTCTCGGTGCCCCACCATCCCGTTCGCTGCTCAGGGTCACGTGGCTCCAGAGGAGAGGGGCGTCAGAGCCTCCTGCAGGCTTAGGGGCAACCCAGCCGGGGCCCCAGGCGCCCATCCTGCCGGCTGTGCAAACCCCCTGGAGTGCCTCAGCCCCGCCCTGTACCCAACCGAGGCCCGACCTGCCCCCACGCCACGGGCCCAGCACAGGACTTTCCTGAGAGAGCGGACGAGCGACAGCCAGGCACAAGGACAGGCACTCGCCCGCACCCACGCCAGGTGAGACAGAGGCAGAAAGAGTCGAGGGTTCAGAGAGAGACTGGAAGACAGCGTGTGGGCTGGGGGGGCCTCGGGGAGGATGCCGGGCAGCTGCAGAGACCACCCGGACCTGAGGAGCCAAAGCGATAGGGGCGGGGGGAGGCCACTGAGCAGCGGCGGGCCTGGAGAGGCCCAGGGTGGGAGGACACCTGAGATCTCCGCGCTCCGCGCCCCGCCCCCCTCCCCCAAACTCCCTGCACGCATGCCACGCCGGGGCGCTCTGACACTAGCTTCTCTGGTGTTTTGTCACTTGAATTTCTCTCCCTCTGCTCAACTGAGTGATGACGGTGTATTGAACAGCTAGGTCATTTCCAAATAAATTAAGCTTAGTGTTTCACAGGACACCCGGACATGTATGGAGAGACCAGCACGGATGCATGGACACCAACCTTGTTAACTGGACAACCAATGGGAAATTACTGTCTGACTCAGGAGAGAGAAAGAAACCCGAACAGATGGAATGAAATGAACAGAAACACAGGCTTTGCAACTCACACCCTAATTCAATTACCAGAAAATAAACAACACTATAACCATTTTAGAAAAACAATAGACCTCTCCATGACCTTTGGTCGGGTGAGGAGTTCAAACACACAGCAAAAAAAGCCAACTTTTCCAAGTCGTGAATATGTTAGTTCACACATTGATTTTTACATTGAAATGTGTAACAAATAAACTTAAAATCATTGACTCACTACATAAGCATGGAAGTATTTTAAATATAAAATATGTTCTATGGTATTCAGGAAGCACTTGGCACATCTCTAAGTGTATCAGACCCAAAACTGGAACGTAGTGGAAGAGTCAGGATAGTCTAAAAATGAATCTCTAACTAAAAGGAACACACAGGATTACTGTAGATAAAAAAGTTTAAAGAAGAGAAGCTAGAAATCAGTCAATAAATGTCTTAGGGGTTAGCTTAGAGTGACTAGCCTCTGCGTGACTCTTTAAATTTTTCATGTTTGCAGCTTCCAAATGTTCCATTTTGAGAATAATACTTTCGCCTCCAAACCAGAGTGACTTGGGGACACAAAGGTAGAAGTCGATAATTTTCTTTGCCTATGTCTGAATATTTACAGTCAAAGGTAGAAAAGGAGGAGTCTGTCCCTTGTCTAGATGATGTCAATCCCCAGGTGTGGGATGTCTCCAGCCCTGGTTTAGCCATAAATGTTCCACCAGTAAAGATTTCTCTGAGACCAAATGCTCCCTAGCCCTGGAAAAGACAATATCCCTTAAAACCAGTAGCTCTTGAGGGTCTTAAACCATTAGTTAACAAATATCGAGATACTGGAACTCGAATCAGCTGTGAGTCCCCCTGCAACACCCCAATCTTGCCCATTCAAAAACCAGATGGATCTTACCGATTCGCCCAGGATCTAAGAGCTGTTAATGAAGCTGTGGTTCCCATCCACCACATAGTCACAAACCCATATACCCTCCTATCCCAAGTCCCAGGAAATGCCAAGTACTTCTCAGTCTTGGACTTTCAAGGTGCTTTCTTTTGCATTACTCTCCATCCTGAATCCCAAAACCTTTTTGCTTTTGAGTGGCGGGACTTGGAAACAAGAGAGACCATACAACTCTCGACTGGACTCGACTACCCCAAGGGTTTAGGGACAGCCCTCATATCTTCGGGGCTTCCTCGGGGAGAGAACTAAGGGAATTAACTTTAACAAACAATAGTCTAATACAGTATGTGGATGACTTGCTCATAGCTAGGCCAGATTTTACCAGCTCTCAAATGGACACTATTTGAAACGCTAACTTTCCTGTATGAAAAGGGTTATCGAGTATCCCCCAAGTAGGCTCAGATTAGCTTAACCCAAGTAAAATACCTTGGATTTATAATTACGGAGAGAATAAGAATGCCTGACCCCGAGGGGAGATCCCTCATCTTAAATACCCCGTACCCCCAAACAAAACAACAGCTTAGGGGATTTTTAGGAAGGCCCGGGTTTTGCAGGATCTGGATTCCTAAATATGGCAATCTGGCCAGACCCCTATATGAAAATTTAAGAGGGAAAGAGGAAGAGCCACTCGACTGGCATGAGACCTGCAAGGTGGCCTTTAATGCCCTAAAAGAGTCCATCACTACAGCCCCAGCTTTAGGCCTCCCCAACCTGGAGAAGCCTTTTAGACTCTATGTTTCTGGAAGGACAGGAACTGCTCTTGGGGTGTTAGAGCAGATGATGGGGCCCGTATTACAACCTGTGGCTTATCTCTCAAAATAACTAGATGAGGTGGCCAGAGGGTGGCCCACTTGCCTCAAGACAGTAGCAGCCACCGCTCTTATGGTTAAGAGGCATCTAAGCTGACCCTGGGTCAGCCCACAACAGTGTATACGCCTCACCAGGTGCAAGCAGTCTTTGAAAAGAAAGGGGACAGTTGGATGACAAGGGGAAGGATCACCCAATACCAAGCCCTCCTCCTTGACACTCCAGAAATAAAGTTGAGGGTCTGCCAGACTTTAAATCCAGCAACCTTACTGCCAGATCACCCTACCTCCCCTCTGGATCACCAACGCATACAAATCACAGACGAGTTATACTCTTCTCACCGGGACCTATCAGAGACCCCTTTATCTGACCCAGAGGAAAACTGGCACACAGAGGGCAGCAGTTTTGTAGAAAAGGGAGAGAGGAAAGCAGGATATGCTGTAGCGAGCCTGGAAGAAACTAAGGAAAGTGGGTCTCTTCCCCCAGACACCTCAGCCCAGAAAGCTGAACTTTTTGCCCTGACAAGAGCTTTGGAGTTAGGAGAAGGAAAGAGGATTAATGTGTGTATGGACTCTAAGTATGCTTCCCTCATTCTGCATGCCCGTGCAGCAATTTGGAAAGAAAGAGGGATGCTCAGTGCCCGAAGTTCTGCTATTAAACACAAAGAGCTCATTCTTAGGCTCCTGGAGGCAGTCAAACTTCCTGCAAAATTAGCTGTCATCCACTGCAAGAGTCACCAAAATGGGCAAGAAAAAGCGGATCAGGGAAATAGGAAAGCTGATCAAGAGGCAGGACGAGCTGCCGGGGAAGCTACCTCTGCCACTGCTATCTGCTCCCTTTTCCCCAAGGAAACCCTGACTCCAGATTTAACCCCAAGGAGACATTCCCGATATGCTGAGCGGGGCTGGGAGATTGGGTCACATGGGTTGTTTCAGTCTGATCAGGCCCAAATAATACTCCCTGATTCTCAGGTTTAAAACATTACTAACTCCTTACATAAGAGCGCCCATTTTGGAAAAGATAATCTAGAAATCTTGCTTAAGCCTATTCTCTCTCATCCCCAGTTAGCTAAGGTTGTTAAACAAGTCACACAAAATTGTGACACCTGTCTAAAAAATAACCCAAAAACCAGACCTCCTCTAATTGCACCTGTCCAACATCTGGGATCATACCCAGGAGCGGAATGGCAAGTAGAATTTACAGCCATGCCCAAGACCCAAGGGTTTTCTTACTTGCTAGTCTTTATTGACACATTCACAGGATGGAACGAAGCGTTCCCTACTGAGACTGAGAGAGCTCCAGAAGTCTGTAAAGCTCTGCTGAAGGAGATAGTGCCTAGGTTTGGGCTTCCTCGGTCACTTCAGAGTGACAACGGGCCCTCACTTACAGCCACGATACCCCAGAACCTAGCCGCATGCTTAGGCATAAAATACCGGCTCCGCTCATCCTGGAGGCCTCAAGCTTCAGGAAAGGTAGAGAGAGCCAACCAGACTCTTAAAAGGGCTCTGGCTAAGCTATGTCAGAAACACATAATAAGTGGACACATATGCTGCCCATAGCCCTCATGAGGCTACGGACATCCCCCAAACGGCCACTATTGTTAAGTCCTTATGAAATGATGTATGGACGACCATTCTTAACTTCTGATTTGTTTCTTGACGAGGATGCCAATACACTCTTAAAACATATAATTGACCTGGGAAGGTTTCAGCAAGAACTCCAACGGTATGGAGAACAAACCACAGGAAGACTTGAAAAATCCCCAGGTAAAGCCAGGGGATCAAGTATCAGTAAAGACCTGGCAAGAAAAAGGGAGTCCAAACCAGCTGTCCGAGAAATGGACAGGGCCATATCAGGTTGTTCTAGTGACTTCAACTGCTGTAAAAGTGAAGGGTCTATCTGCCTGGGTCCACAATTCTAGAATAAAACCCTATTTCCTACAGGAGGGGGAGACAGAAACTGAGACTCCAAAGCCAGAAGACAGCTATTCCTGTGAACCTGTTGAAGATCTCAGGCTCTTGTTCAAGCAGAACCCCATCAATCCTGCCTCAGATAAGTAAAATGCATCATATGATGTTCTTCCTCTTTCTAATCATATCTCCCTGTATGGCTATTGATCTCTCCCTAAACGAGGCATGTTCACTTGCAAACCACACTGCTTCTCAACTCAACCTAAGCAGCCCGGGCTGCATCTGCATTAATGACAAAGATTGGGGGTATGTCCAACCCACCCCAGGGTATCAATATCAAAGGCCCACCCTTCAAGCCGAGCTATGGGCTGTTACTCAGCGCCCCCATGTGGTTCTAATATGGCCTTTTGTGAAAAGGGGGAAAAAAAACTTCATGTCTTGGTACCAGCAACAACTGTCTCTATTTACCACCTGGATGACATCTGCAATCCCACCTGAGCCCTTATTTTCTCTCATGACTAACATCCTCCAAGTGACCTTCCCTATCTCTCTAAAAAGCCACTCCCTAACAGGGGTGTCAGTGAGAAATCTAGACGACTCACAATGTGGGCTGACCATCACTTTTGAAACTGATGGGAAAAACCGGGACAGGCCTTGCAGCTGGGAGACCAGCCGACGCCACCCCCGGCCAGCACCTGCCTGGCCCGGCCCGGGGCGCTTCCCGGACCCCGAGCGGCCTGGCGAGGCTGCGGGAGCTCTGGCGGGGGTTGGGGAGGGGGGTGGCTTGAGTGGGGAGGACGTCTCGGTGCCCCCCCAACCCCGCCCCTCACCATCCCGTTCGCTGCTCAGGGTCACGTGTCTCCGGACCAGCAGGGCGTCGGCCCAGGGCCGCGGTCCCCGGAGCCTCTTGCGGGCTTAGGGGCAGCCCAGCCGGGGCCCCAGGCGCCCATCCTGCCAGCTGTGCAAACCCCCTGGAGTGCCTCAGCCCCGCCCTGTCACCAAACCGAGGCCCGCCCTGCCCCCACGCCACGGGCCCAGCACAGGACCTTCCTGAGAGAGCAGACGAGCGACAGCCAGGCACACGGACAGGCACTCGCACGCACCCACGCCAGGTGAGACAGAGGCAGAAAGAGTCGAGGGTTCAGAGAGAGACTGGAAGACAGCGTGTGGGCAGGGGGCGCCTCGGGCAGGATGCCGGGCAGCTGCAGAGACCACCCGGCCCTGAGCAGCCAAAGCGATAGGGGCGGGGGGAGGCCACTGAGCAGCGGCGGGCCTGGAGAGGCCCAGGGTGGGAGGACACCTGAGATCTCCGCGCTCCGCGCCCCGCCCCCTCCCCCCAACCCCCTGCACGCATTCCACGCCAGGGCGCTCTGACACTAGCTTCTCTGGAGTTTTGTCACTTGAATTTTTCTCCCTCTGCTCAACTGAGTGATGACGGTGTATTGAACAGCTAGGTCATTTCCAAATAAATTAAGCTTAGTGTTTCACAGGACACCCGGACATGTATGGAGAGACCAGCACGGATGCATGGACACCAACCTTGGTAACTGGACAACCAATGGGAAATTACTGTCTGACTCAGGAGAGAGAAAGAACCCCGAACAGATGGGATGAAATGAACAGAAACACAGGCTTTGCAACTCACACCCTAATTCAATTACCAGAAAATAAACAACACTATAACCATTTTAGAATAACAATAGACCTCTCCATGACCTTTGGTTTGGTGAGGAGTTCAAACACACAGCAAAAAAAGCCAACTTTTCCAAGTCGTGAATATGTTAGTTCACACATTGATTTTTACATTGAAATGTGTAACAAATAAACTTAAAATCATTGACTCACTACATAAGCATGGAAGTGTTTTAAATAGAAAATATGTTCTATAGTATTCAGGAAGCACTTGGCACATCTCTAAGTGTATCAGACCCAAAACTGAAACGTAGTGGAAGAGTCAGGATAGTCTAAAAATGAATCCCTAACTAAAAGGAACACACAGGATTACTGTAGATAAAAAAGGTTAAAGAAGAGAAGCTAGAAATCAGTCAATAATTGTCTTAGATGTTAGCTTAGAGTGACTAGCCTCTGCGTGACTCTTTAAATTTTTCATGTTTGCAGCTTCCAAATTTTCCATTTTGAAAATAATACTTTCGCCTCCAAACCGGAGTGACTTGGGGACACAAAAGTAGAAGTCGATAATTTTCTTTGCCTATGTCTGAATATTTACAGTCAGAGGTAGAAAAGGAGGAGTCTGTCCCTTGTCTAGATGATGTCAATCCCCAGGTGTGGGATGTCTCCAGCCCTGGTTTAGCCATAAATATTCCACCAGTAAAGATTTCTCTGAGACCAAATGCTCCCTAGCCCTGGAAAAGACAATATCCCTTAAAACCAGAAGCTCTTGAAGGTCTTAAACCATTAGTTAACAAATACCGAGATACTGGAACTCGAATCAGCTATGAGTACCCCTGCAACACCCCAATCTTGCCCGTTCAAAAACCAGATGGATCTTACCGATTCGTCCAGGATCTAAGAGCTGTTAATGAAGCTGTGGTTCCCATCCACCCCATAGTCCCAAACCCATATACCCTCCTATCCCAAGTCCCAGGAAATGCCAAGTATTTCTCAGTCTTGGACTTTCAAGGTGCTTTCTTTTGCATTCTTCTCCATCCTGAATCCCAAAAACTCTTTGCTTTTGAGTGGCGGGACTTGGAAACAAGAGAGACCATACAACTCTCGACTGGACTCGACTACCCCAAGGGTTTAGGGACAGCCCTCATATCTTCGGGACTTCCTTGGGGAGAGAACTAAGGGAATTAAATTTAACAAACAGTAGTCTAACAAAGTATGTGGATGACTTGCTCATAGCTAGGCCAGATTTTGCCAGCTCTCAAATGGACACTATTTAAAACGCTAACTTTCCTGTATGAAAAGGGTTATCGAGTATCCCCCAAGTAGGCTCAGATTAGCTTAACCCAAGTAAAATACCTTGGATTTACAATTACGGAGAGAAAAAGAATGCCTGACCCCGAGGGGAGATCCCTCATCTTAAATACCCCGTACCCCCAAACAAAACAACAGCTTAGGGGATTTTTAGGAAGGACCGGGTTTTGCAGGATCTGGATTCCTAATTATGGCAATCTGGCCAGACCCCTATATGAAAATTTAAGGGGGAAAGAGGAAGAGCCACTCGACTGGCATGAGACCTGCAAGGTGGCCTTTAATGCCCTAAAAGAGTCCATCACTACAGCCCCAGCTTTAGGCCTCCCCAACCTGGAGAAGCCTTTTAGACTCTATGTTTCTGGAAGGACAGGAACTGCTCTTGGGGTGTTAGAGCAGATGATGGGGCCCGTATAACAACCTGTGGCTTATCTCTCAAAATAACTAGATGAGGTGGCCAGAGGGTGGCCCACTTGCCTCCGGGCAGTAGCAGCCACCGCTTTAATGGTTAAGGAGGCATCTAAGCTGACCCTGGGTCAGCCCACCACAGTGTATACGACTCACCGGGTGCAAGCAGTCTTGGAAACGAAAGGGGACAGGTGGATGACAGCGGGAAAGATAACCCAATACCAAGCCCTCCTCCTTGACACTCCAGAAATAAAGTTGAGGGTCTGCCAGACTTTAAATCCAGCAACCTTACTGCCAGATCCCCCTACCTCCCCTCTGGATCACCAATGCATACAAATCACAGACGAGTTATACTCTTCTCGCCGGGACCTATCAGAGACACATTTATCTGACCCAGAGGAAAACTGGCACACAGATGGCAGCAGTTTTGTAGAAAAGGGAGAGAGGAAAGCAGGATATGCTGTAGCGAGCCTGGAAGAAACTAAGGAAAGTGGGTCTCTTCCCCCAGACACCTCAGCCCAGAAAGCTGAACTTTTTGCCCTGACAAGAGCTTTGGAGTTAGGAGAAGGAAAGAGGATTAATGTGTGTATGGACTCTAAGTATGCTTTCCTCATTCTGCATGCCCGTGCAGCAATTTGGAAAGAAAGAGGGATGCTCAGTGCCCGAAGCTCTGCTATTAAACACAAAGAGCTCATTCTCAGGCTCCTGGAGGCAGTCAAACTTCCTGCAAAATTAGCTGTCATTCACTGCAAGAGTCACCAAAAGGGGCAAGAAAAAGAGGCTCAGGGAAATAGGAAAGCTGATCAAGAGGCAGGACGAGCTGCCGGGGAAGCTACCTCTGCCACTGCTATCTGCCCCCTTTACCCCAAGGAAACCCTGACTCCAGATTTTACCCCAGGGGGACATTCCCGATATGCTGAGCGGGGCTGGGAGATTGGGTCACATGGGTGGTTTCAGCCTGATCAGGCCCAAATAATACTCCCTGATTCTCAGGTTTAAAACATTACTAACTCCTTACATAAGAGCACCCATTTTGGAAAAGATAATCTAGAAATCTTGCTTAAGCCTATTCTCTCCCATCCTCAGTTAGCTAAGGTTGTTAAACAGGTCACACAAAATTGTGACACCTGTCTAAAAAATAACCCAAAAACCAGACCTCCTCTAATTACACCTGTCCAACATCGGGGATCATACCCAGGAGCGGACTGGCAAGTAGAATTTACAGCCATTCCCAAGACCCAAGGATATTCTTACTTGCGAGTCTTTATTGACACATTCACAGGATAGATCGAAGCGTTCCCTACTGAGACAGAGAGAGCTACAGAAGTCTGTAAAGCTCTGCTGAAGGAGATAGTGCCTAGGTTTGGGCTGCCTCGGTCACTTCAGAGTGACAACAGGCCCTCACCTACAGCCACGATACCCCAGAACCTAGCCGCATGCTTAGGCATAAACTACCGGCTCCGCTCATCCTGGAGGCCTCAAGCTTCAGGAAAGGTAGAGAGAGCAAACCAGACTCTTAAAAGGGCTCTGGCTAAGCTATGTCAGAAACACATAATAAGTGGACACATATGCTGCCCATAGTCCTCATGAGGCTACGGACATCCCCCAAACGGCCACTATTGTTAAGTCCTTATGAAATGATGTATGGACGACCATTCTGAACTTCTGATTTGTTTCTTGACGAGGATGCCAATACCCTCTTAAAACATATAATTGACCTGGGAAGGTTTCCGCAAGAACTCCAACGGTATGGAGAACAAACCACAGGAAGACTTGAAAAATCCCCAGGTAAAGCCAGGGGATCAAGTATCAGTAAAGACCTGGCAAGAAAAAGGGAGTCCAAACCAGCTGTCCGAGAAATGGACAGGGCCATATCAGGTTGTTCTAGTGACTTCAACTGCTGTAAAAGTGAAGGGTCTATCTGCCTGGGTCCACAACTCTAGAAAAAAACCCTATGGCCTACAGGAGGGGGAGACAGAAACTGAGACCCCAAAGCCAGAGGACAGCTCTTCCTGTGAATCTGTTTAAGATCTCAGGCTCTTGTTCAAGCAGAACCCCATCAATCCTGCCTCAGATAAGTAAAATGCATCATATGATGTTCTTCCTCTTTCTAATCATATCTCCCTGTATGGCTATTGATCTCTCCCTAAACGAGGCATGTTCACTTGCAAACCACACTGCTTCTCAACTCAACCTAAGCAGCCCGGGCTGCATCTGCATTAATGACAAAGGTTGGGGGTATGTCCAACCCATCCCAGGGTATGACTATCAAAGGCCCACACTTCCAGCCGAGTTTGGGCTGTTACTCAGCGCACCCATGTGGTCGTAATATGGCCTTTTGGGGAAAGGGGGATAAAAAACTTCATGTCTTGGTACCAGCAACAACTGTCTCTATTTACCCCCTGGATGACATCTGCAATCCCACCTGAGCCCTTATTTTCTCTCATGACCAAAATCCGCCAAGTGACCTTCCATATCTCTCTAAAAGGCCACTCCCTAAAAGGGGTGTCAGTGAAAATCTAGACGACTCACAATGTGGGGTGACCGTCACTGTTGAAATTGATGGGAAAAACCGGGACAGGCCCTGCAGCTGGGAGACCAGCCAACGCCACCCCCGGCCAGCACGCGCCTGGCCGGGCCCGGGGCGCTTCCCGGAAGCCGAGCGGGCTGGCGAGGCTGCGGGATCTCTGGCAGGGGTTGGGGAGGGGGGTGGCTTGAGCGGGGAAGACGACTCGGTGGACCCCACCCCCCGCGCCCCACCATCCCGTTCGCTGCTCAGGGTCACGTGGCTATGGTCGAGCGGGGCGTTGGCCCGGGGCCGCGGTCCCCGGAGCCTCCTGCGGGCTTAGGGGCAGGCCAGCTGGGGCCCCAGGCGCCCATCCTCCCGGCTGTGCAAACCCCCTGGAGTGCCTCAGCCCCGCCCTGTCACCAAACCGAGGCCCGCCCTGCCCCCACGCCACGGGCCCAGCACAGGACCTTCCTGAGAGAGCGGACGAGCGACAGCCAGGCACACGGACAGGCACTCGCATGCACCCACCCCAGGTGAGACAGAGGCAGAAAGCGTCGAGGGTTCAGAGAGAGACTGGAAGACCCCGTGTGGGCAGCGGGGGCCTCGGGCAGGATGCCGGGCAGCTGCAGAGACCCCCCGGCCCTGAGCAGCCAAAGCGATGGGGGCGGGGGGAGGCCACTGAGCAGCGGCAGGCCTGTAGAGGCCCAGGGTGGGAGGACACGTGAGTTCTCCGCGCTCCGCGCTCCGCCCCCCTCCCCCCAACCCCCTGCACGCATGCCACACCGGGGCGCTCTGACACTAGCTTCTCTGGAGTTTTGTCACTTGAATTTCTCTCCCTCTGCTCAACTGAGTGATGACAGTGTATTGAACAGCTAGGTCATTTCCAAATAAATTAAGCTTAGTGTTTCACAGGACACCCGGACATGTATGGAGAGACCAGCACGGATGCATGGACACCAACCTTGGTAACTGGACAACCAATGGGAAATTACTGTCTGACTCAGGAGAGAGAAGGAAACCCGAACAGATAGATTGAAATGAACAGAAACACAGGCTTTGCAACTCACACCCTAATTCAATTACCAGAAAATAAACAACACTATAACCATTTTAGAAAAACAATAGACCTCTCCATGACCTTTGGTCGGGTGAGGAGTTCAAACACACAGCAAAAAAAAGCCAACTTTTCGAAGTCGTGATTATGTTAGTTCACATATTGACTTTTACATTGAAATGTTTAACAAATAAACTTAAAATCATTGACTCACTACATAAGCATGGAAGTATTTTAAATATAAAATATGTTCTATAGTATTCAGGAAGCACTTGGCACATCTCTAAGTGTATCAGACCCAAAACTGGAACGTAGTGGAAGAGTCAGGATAGTCTAAAAATGAATCCCTAACTAAAAGGAACACACAGGATTACTGTAGATAAAAAAGGTTAAAGAAGAGAAGCTAGAAATCAGTCAATAAATGTCTTAGGGGTTAGCTTAGAGTGACTAGCCTCTGCGTGACTCTTTAAATTTTTCATGTTTGCAGCCTCCAAATGTTCCATTTTGAGAATAATACTTTCGCCTCCAAACCAGAGTGACTTGGGGACACAAAGGTAGAAGTCGATAATTTTCTTTGCCTATGTCTGAATATTTACAGTCAGAGGTAGAAAAGGAGGAGTCTGTCCCTTGTCTAGATGATGTCAATCCCCAGGTGTGGGATGTCTCCAGCCCTGGTTTAGCCATAAATGTTCCACCAGTAAAGATTTCTCTGAGACCAAATGCTCCCTAGCCCTGGAAAAGACAATATCCCTTAAAACCAGTAGCTCTTGAGGGTCTTAAACCATTAGTTAACAAATACCGAGATACTGGAACTCGAATCAGCTGTGAGTCCGCCTGCAACACCCCAATCTTGCCCATTCAAAAACCAGATGGATCTTACCGATTCGTCCAGGATCTAAGAGCTGTTAATGAAGCTGTGGTTCCCATCCACCCCATAGTCCCAAACCCATATACCCTCCTATCCCAAGTCCCAGGAAATGCCAAGTACTTCTCAGTCTTGGACCTTCAAGGTGCTTTCTTTTGCATTCCTCTCCATCCTGAATCCCAAAAACTCTTTGCTTTTGAGTGGCGGGACTTGGAAACAAGAGAGACCATACAACTCTCGACTGGACTCGACTACCCCAAGGGTTTAGGGACAGCCCTCATACCTTCGCGACTTCCTCGGGGAGAGAACTATGGGAATTAACTTTAACAAACAGTAGTCTAATACAGTATGTGGATGACTTGCTCATAGCTAGGCCAGATTTTACCAGCTCTCAAATGGACACTATTTAAAACGCTAACTTTCCTGTATGAAAATTGTTATCGAGTATCCCCCAAGTAGGCTCAGATTAGCTTAACCCAAGTAAAATTCTTTGGATTTATAATTACGGACAGAAAAAGAATGCCTGACCCCGAGGGGAGATCCCACATCTTAAATACCCCGTACCCCCAAACAAAACAACAGCTTAGGGGATTTTTAGGAAGGCCCGGGTTTTGCAGGATCTGGATTCCTCATTATGGCAATCTGGCCAGACCCCAATATGAAAATTTAAGGGGGAAAGAGGAAGAGCCACTCGACTGGCATGAGACCTGCAAGGTGGCCTTTAATGCCCTAAAAGAGTCCATCACTACAGCCCCAGCTTTAGGCCTCCCCAACCTGGAGAAGCCTTTTAGACTCTATGTTTCTGGAAGGACAGGAACTGTTCTTGGGGTGTTAGAGCAGATGATGGGGCCCGTATTACAAGCTGTGACTTATCTCTCAAAATAACTAGATGAGGTGGCCAGAGGGTGGCCCACTTGCCCCCGGGCAGTAGCAGCCACCGCTCTTATGGTTAAGGAGGCATCTAAACTGACCCTGGGTCAGCCCACCACAGTGTATACGACTCACCGTGTGCAAGCAGTTTTGGAAACGAAAGGGGACAGGTGGATGACAAGGGGAAGGATCACCCAATACCAAGCCCTCCTCCTTGACACTCCAGAAATAAAGTTGAGGGTCTGTCAGACTTTAAATCCAGTAACCTTACTGCCAGATCCCCCTACCTCCCCTCTGGATCACCAATGCATGCAAATCACAGACAAGTTTTACTCTTCTCGCCGGGACCTATCAGAGACACCTTTATCTGACCCAGAGGAAAACTGGCACACAGATGGCAGCAGTTTTGTAGAAAAGGGAGAGAGGAAAGCAGGATATGCTGTAGCGAGCCTGGAAGAAACTAAGGAAATTGGGTCTCTTCCCCCAGACACCTCAGCCCAGAAAGCTGAACTTTTTGCCCTGACAAGAGCTTTGGAGTTAGGAGAAGGAAAGAGGATTAATGTGTGTATGGACTCTAAGTATGCTTTCCTCATTCTGCATGCCCGTGCAGCAATTTGGAAAGAAAAAGGGATGCTCAGTGCCCGAAGCTCTACGATTAAACACAAAGAGCTCATTCTCAGGCTCCTGGAGGCAGTCAAACTTCCTGCAAAATTAGCTGTCATCCACTGCAAGAGTCACCAAAGGGGGCAAGAAAAAGAGGCTAAGGGAAATAGGAAAGCTGATCAAGAGGCAGGACGAGCTGCCGGGGAAGCTACCTCTGCCACTGCTATCTGCCCCCTTTTCCCCAAAAAACCCTCACTCCAGATTTTACCCCTGGGGGACATTCCCGATATGCTGACCGGGGCTGGGAGATTGGGTCACATGGGTGGTTTCAGCCTGATCAGGCCCAAATAATACTCCCTGATTCTCAGGTTTAAAACATTACTAACTCCTTACATAAGAGCGCCCATTTTGGAAAAGATATTCTAGAAATCTTGCTTAAGCCTATTCTCTCCCATCCCCAGTTAGCTAAGGTTGTTAAACAAGTCACAGAAAATTGTGACACCTGTCTAAAAAATAACCCAAAAACCAGACCTCCTCTAATTACACCTGTCCAACATCGGGAATCATACCCAGGAGCGGACTGGCAAGTAGAATTTACAGCCATGCCCAAGAACCAAGGGTTTTCTTACTTGCTAGTCTTTATTGACACATTCACAGGATGGATTGAAACGTTCCCTACTGAGACTGAGAGAGCTACAGAAGTCTGTAAAGCTCTGCTGAAGGAGATATTGCCTAGGTTTGGGCTGCCTCGGTCACTTCAGAGTGACAACGGGCCCTCACTTACAGCCACGATACCCCAGAACCTAGCCGCATGCTTAGGCATAAAATACCAGCTCCGCTCATCCTGGAGGCCTCAAGCTTCAGGAAAGGAAGAGAGAGCCAACCAGACTCTTAAAAGGGCTCTGTCTAAGCTATGTCAGAAACACATAATAAGTGGACACATATGCTGCCCATAGCCCTCATGAGGCTATGGACTTCCCCCAAACCGCCACTATTGTTAAGTCCTTATGAAATGATGTATGGACGACCATTCTGAACTTCTGATTTGTTTCTTGACGAGGATGCCAATACCCTCTTAAAACATATAATTGACCTGGGAAGGTTTCCGCAAGAACTCCAACGGTATGGAGAACAAACCACAGGAAAACTTGAAAAATCCCCAGGTAAAGCCAGGGGACCAAGTATCAGTAAAGACCTGGCAAGAAAAAGGGAGTCCAAACCAGCTGTCCGAGAAATGGACAGGGCCATATCAGGTTGTTCTAGTGACTTCAACTGCTGTAAAAGTGAAGGGTCTATCTGCATGGGTCCACAATTCTAGAATAAAACCCTATTTCCTACAGGAGGGGGAGACAGAAACTGAGACTCCAAAGCCAGAGGACAGCTATTCCTGTGAACCTGTTGAAGATCTCAGGCTCTTGTTCAAGCAGAACCCCATCAATCCTGCCTCAGATAAGTAAAATGCATCATATGATGTTCTTCCTCTTTCTAATCATATCTCCCTGTATGGCTATTGATCTCTCCCTAAACGAGGCATGTTCACTTGCAAACCACACTGCTTCTCAACTGAACCTAAGCAGCCTGGGCTGCATCTGCATTAATGACAAAGGTTGGGGGTATGTCCAACCCATCCCAGGGTATCACTATCAAAGGCCCACCCTTCCAGCCGAGTTTGGGCTGTTACTCAGCGCACCCATGTGGTCGTAATATGGCCTTTTGGGGAAAGGGGGATAAAAAACTTCATGTCTTGGTACCAGCAACAACTGTCTCTATTTACCCCCTGGATGACATCTGCAATCCCACCTGAGCCCTTATTTTCTCTCATGACTAACATCCCCCAAGTGACCTTCCCTATCTCTCTAAAAAGCAACTCCCTAACAGCCGTGTCAGTGAGAAATCTAGACGACTCACAATGTGGGGTGACCGTCACTGTTGAAACTGATGGGAATAACCGGGACAGACCCTGCAGCTGAGAGACCAGCCGACGCCACACCCGGCCAGCACGCGCCCGGCCTGGCCCGGGGCGCTTCCCGGACACCGAGCGGCCTGACGAGGCTGCGGGAGCTCTGGCGGGGGTTGGGGAGGGGGGTGGCTTGAGCGGGGAGGACGTCTCGGTGCCCCCCCACCCCCCGCCCCCCACCATCCCGTTCGCTGCCCAGGGTCACGTGGCTCCGGACGAGCGGGGCGTCGGACCAGGGCCGCGGTCCCCGGAGACTCCTGCGGGCTTAGGGGCAGCCCAGCCGGGGCCCCAGGTGCCCATCCTGCCGGCTGTGCAAACCCCCTGGAGTGCCTCAGCCCCGCCCTGTCCCCAAACCGAGGCCCGCCCTGCCCCCACGCCACCGGCCCAGCACAGGACCTTCCTGAGAGAGCGGATGAGCGACAGCCAGGCACACGGACAGGCACTCGCACGCACCCACGCCAGGTGAGACAGAGGCAGAAAGAGTCGAGGGTTCAGAGAGAGACTGGAAGACAGCGTGTGGGCAGGGGGGGCCTCGGGCAGGATGCCGGGCAGCTGCAGTGACCATCCGGCCCTGAGCAGCCAAAGCGATGGGGGCGGGGGGAGGCCACTGAGCAGCGGCGGGCCTGGAGAGGCCCAGGGTGGGAGGACACCTGAGATCTCCGCGCTCTGCGCACCGCCCCCCTCCCCCCAACTCCCTGCACGCATGCCACGCCGGGGCGCTCTGACACTAGCTTCTCTGGAGTTTTGTCACTTGAATTTCTCTCCCTCTGCTCAACTGAGTGATGACAGTGTATTGAACAGCTAGGTCATTTCCAAATAAATTAAGCTTAGTGTTTCACAGGACACCCGGACATGTATGGAGAGACCAGCACGGATGCATGGACACCAACCTTGGTAACTGGACAACCAATGGGAAATTACTGTCTGACTCAGGAGAGAGAAAGAAACCCGAACAGTTGGAATGAAATGAACAGAAACACAGGCTTTGCAACTCACACCCTAATTCAATTACCAGAAAATAAACAACACTATAACCATTTTAGAAAAACAATAGACCTCTCCATGACCTTTGGTCGGGTGAGGAGTTCAAACACACAGCAAAAAAAAGTCAACTTTTCCAAGTCGTGAATATGTTAGTTCACACATTGACTTTTACATTGAAATGTGTAACAAATAAATTTAAAATCATTGACTCACTACATAAGCATGGAAGTATTTTAAATATAAAATATGTTCTATAGTATTCAGGAAGCACTTGGCACATCTCTAAGTGTATCAGACCCAAAACTGGAATGTAGTGGAAGAGTCAGGATAGTCTAAAAATGAATCCCTAACTAAAAGGAACACACAGGATTACTGTAGATAAAAAAGGTTAAAGAAGAGAAGCTAGAAATCAGTCAATAAATGTCTTAGGGGTTAGCTTAGAGTGACTAGCCTCTGCGTGACTCTTTAAATTTTTCATGTTTGCAGCTTCCAAATTTTCCATTTTGAGAGTAATACTTTCGCCTCCAAACCAGAGTGACTTGGGGACACAAAGGTAGAAGTCGATAATTTTCTTTGCCTATGTCTGAATATTTACAGTCAGAGGTAGAAAAGGAGGAGTCTGTCCCTTGTCTAGATGATGTCAATCCCAGGTGTGGGATGTCTCCAGCCCTGGTTTAGCCATAAATGTTCCACCAGTAAAGATTTCTCTGAGACCAAATGCTCCCTAGCCCTGGAAAAGACAATATCCCTTAAAACCAGTAGCTCTTCAGGGTCTTAAACCATTAGTTAACAAATACCGAGATACTGGAACTCGAATCAGCTGTGAGTCCCCTTGCAACACCCCAATCTTGCCCGTTCAAAAACCAGATGGATCTTACCGATTCGTCCAGGATCTAAGAGCTGTTAATGAAGCTGTCGTTCCCATCCACCCCACAGACCCAAACCCATATACCCTCCTATCCCTAGTCCCAGGAAATGCCAAGTACTTCTCAGTCTTGGACCTTCAAGGTGCTTTCTTTTGCATTCCTCTCCATCCTGAATCCCAAAAACTCTTTGCTTTTGAGTGGCAGTACTTGGAAACAAGAGAGACCATACAACTCTCGACTGGACTCGACTACCCCAAGGGTTTAGGGACAGCATTCATACCTTCGGGACTTCCTCGGGGAGAGAACTAAGGGAATTAACTTTAACAAACAGTAGTCTAATACAGTATGTGGATGACTTGCTCATAGCTAGGCCAGATTTTACCAGCTCTCAAATGGACACTATTTAAAACGCTAACTTTCCTGTATGAAAATTGTTATCGAGTATCCCCCAAGTAGGCTCAGATTAGCTTAACCCAAGTAAAATTCTTTGGATTTATAATTACGGACAGAAAAAGAATGCCTGACCCCGAGGGGAGATCCCTCATCTTAAATACCCCGTACCCCCAAACAAAACAACAGCTTAGGGGATTTTTAGGAAGGCCCGGGTTTTGCAGGATCTGGATTCCTAATTATGGCAATCTGGCCAGACCCCTATATGAAAATTTAAGGGGGAAAGAGGAAGAGCCACTCGACTTGCATGAGACCTGCAAGGTGGCCTTTAATGCCCTAAAAGAGTCCATCATTACAGCCCCAGCTTTAGGCCTCCCCAACCTGGAGAAGCCTTTTAGACTCTATGTTTCTGGAAGGACAGGAACTGCTCTTGGGGTGATAGAGCAGATGATGGGGCCCGTATTACAAGCTGTGACTTATCTCTCAAAATAACTAGATGAGGTGGCCAGAGGGTGGCCCACTTGCTTCCGGGCAGTAGCAGCCACCGCTCTTATGGTTAAGGAGGCATCTAAGCTGACCCTGGGTCAGCCCACCACACTGTATACGCCTCACCGGGTGCAAGCAGTCTTGCAAACGAAAGGGGACAGGTGGATGACAAGGGGAAGGATCACCCAATACCAAGCCCTCCTCCTTGACACTCCAGAAATAAAGTTGAGGGTCTGTCAGACTTTAAATCCAGTAACCTTACTGCCAGATCCCCCTACCTCCCCTCTGGATCACCAATGCATGCAAATCACAGACGAGTTTTACTCTTCTCGCCGGGACCTATCAGAGACACATTTATCTGACCCAGAGGAAAACTGGCACACAGATGGCAGCAGTTTTGTACAAAAGGGAGAGAGGAAAGCAGGATATGCTGTAGCGAGCCTGGAAGAAACTAAGGAAAGTGGGTCTCTTCCCCCAGACACCTCAGCCCAGAAAGCTGAATTTTTGCCCTGACAAGAGCTTTGGAGTTAGGAGAAGGAAAGAGGATTAATGTGTTTATGGACTCTAAGTATGCTTTCCTCATTCTGCATGCCCGTGCAGCAATTTGGAAAGAAAGAGGGATGCTCAGTGCCCGAAGCTCTGCTATTAAACACAAAGAGCTCATTCTCAGGCTCCTGGAGGCAGTCAAACTTCCTGCAAAATTAGCTGTCATCCACTGCAATAGTCACCAAAGGGGGCAAGAAAAAGAGGCTCAGGGAAATAGGAAAGCTGATCAAGAGGCACGACGAGCTGCCGGGGAAGCAACCTCTGCCACTGCTATCTGCCCCCTTTTCCCCAAAGAAACCCTGACTCCAGATTTTACCCCAGGGGGACATTCCCGATATGCTGACCGGGGCTGGGAGATTGGGTCACATGGGTGGTTTCAGCCTGATCAGGCCCAAATAATACTCCCTGATTCTCAGGTTTAAAACATTACTAACTCCTTACATAAGAGCGCCCATTTTGGAAAAGATATTCTAGAAATCTTGCTTAAGCCTATTCTCTCCCATCCCCAGTTAGCTAAGGTTGTTAAACAAGTCACAGAAAATTGTGACACCTGTCTAAAAAATAACCCAAAAACCACACCTCCTCTAATTATACGTGTCCAACATCGGGGATCATACCCAGGAGCGGACTGGCAAGTAGAATTTACAGCCATGCCCAAGAACCAAGGGTTTTCTTACTTGCTAGTCTTTATTGACACATTCACAGGATGGATTGAAGCGTTCCCTACTGAGACTGAGATAGCTACAGAAGTCTGTATAGCTCTGCTGAAGGAGATATTGCCTAGGTTTGGGCTGCCTCGGTCACTTCAGATTGACAACGGGCCCTCACTTACAGCCATGATACCCCAGAAACTAGACGCATGCTTAGGCATAAAATACCAGCTCCGCTCATCCTGGAGGCCTCAAGCTTCAGGAAAGGAAGAGAGAGCCAATCAGACTCTTAAAAGGGCTCTGGATAAGCTATGTCAGAAACACATAATAAGTGGACACATATGCTGCCCATAGCCCTCATGAGGCTACGGACATCCCCCAAACGGCCACTATTGTTAAGTCCTTATGAAATGATGTATGGACGACCATTCTTAACTTCTGATTTGTTTCTTGACGAGGATGCCAATACCCTCTTAAAACATATAATTGAGCTGGGAAGGTTTCAGCAAGAACTCCAACGGTATGGAGAACAAACCACAGGAAGACTTGAAAAATCCCCAGGTAAAGCCAGGGGACCAAGTATCAGTAAAGACCTGGCAAGAAAAAGGGAGTCCAAACCAGCTGTCCGAGAAATGGACAGGGCCATATCAGGTTGTTCTAGTGACTTCAACTGCTGTAAAAGTGAAGGGTCTATCTGCCTGGGTCCACAATTCTAGAATAAAACCCTATGGCCTACAGGAGGGGGAGACAGAAACTGAGACTCTAAAGCCAGAGGACAGCTATTCCTGTGAACCTGTTGAAGATCTCAGGCCCTTGTTCAAGCAGAACCCCATCAATCCTGCCTCAGATAAGTAAAATGCATCATATGATGTTCTTCCTCTTTCTAATCAAATCTCCCTGTATGGCTATTGATCTCTCCCTAAACGAGGCATGTTCACTTGCAAACCACACTGCTTCTCAACTGAACCTAAGCAGCCTGGGCTGCATCTGCATTAATGACAAAGGTTGGGGGTATGTCCAACCCATCCCAGGGTATCACTATCAAAGGCCCACCCTTCCAGCCGAGTTTGGGCTGTTACTCAGCGCACCCATGTGGTCGTAATATGGCCTTTTGGGGAAAGGGGGATAAAAAACTTCATGTCTTGGTACCAGCAACAACTGTCTCTATTTACCCCCTGGATGACATCTGCAATCCCACCTGAGCCCTTATTTTCTCTCATGACTAACATCCCCCAGGTGACCTTCCCTATCTCTCTAAAAAGCCACTCCCTAACAGGGGTGTCAGTGAGAAATCTAGACGACTCACAATGTGGGGTGACCGTCACTGTTGAAACTGATGGGAAAACAGGACAGGCCCTGCAGCTGGGAGACCAGCCGACGCCACCCCAGGCCAGCACGGGCCTGGCCCGGCCCGGGGCGCTACCCGGACCCCGAGCGGCCTGGCGAGGCTGCGGGAGCTCTGGCGGGGTTTGGGGAGGGGGGTGGCTTGAGCGGGGATTACGTCTCGGTGCCCCCCACCCACCGCCCCACACCATCCCGTTCCCTGCTCACGGTCACGTGGCTCCAGACGAGCGGGGCGTCGGCCCGGGGCCGCGGTCCCCGGAGCCTCCTGCGGGCTTAAGAGCAGCCCAGCGGGGTCCCCAGGCACCCATCCTGCCGGCTGTGCAAACCCCCTGGAGTGCCTCAGCCCCGCCCTGTCCCCAAACCGAGGCCCACCCTGCCCCCACGCCACGGGCCCAGCACAGGACCTTCCTGAGAGAGCGGACGAGCGACAGCCAGGCACACGGACAGGCACTCGCACGCACCCACGCCAGGTGAGACAGAGGCAGAAAGAGTCGAGGGTTCAGAGAGAGACTGGAAGACAGCGTGTGGGCGGGGGGGCCTCTGGCAGGATGCCGGGCAGCTGCAGAGACCACCCGGCCCTGAGCAGCCAAAGCGATGGGGCCGGGGGGAGGCCACTGAGCAGCGGCGGGCCTGGAGAGGCCCAGGGTGGGAGGACACCTGAGATCTCCGCGCTCCGCGCCCCGCCCCCCTCCCCCCAACCCCCTGCACGCATGCCACGCCGGGGCGCTCTGACACTAGCTTCTCTGGAGTTTTGTCACTTGAATTTCTCTCCCTCTGCTCAACTGAGTGATGACAGTGTATTGAACAGCTAGGTCATTTCCAAATAAATTAAGCTTAGTGTTTCACAGGACACCCGGACATGTATGGAGAGACCAGCTCGGATGCATGGACACCAACCTTGGTAACTGGACAACCAATGGGAAATTACTGTCTGACTCAGGAGAGAGAAAGTAACCCGAACAGATGGAATGAAATGAACAGAAACACAAGCTTTGCAACTCACACCCTAATTCAATTACCAGAAAATAAACAACATTATAACCATTTTAGAAAAACAATAGACCTCTCCATGACCTTTGGTCGGGTGAGGAGTTCAAACACACACCAAAAAAAGGCAACTTTTCCAAGTCGTGAATATGTTAGTTCACACATTGATTTTTACATTGAAATGTGTAACAAATAATCTTAAAATCATTGACTCACTACATAAGCATGGAAGTATTTTAAATATAAAATATATTCTATAGTATTCAGGAAGCACTTGGCACATCTCTAAGTGTATCAGACCCAAAACTGGAACGTAGTGGAAGAGTCAGGATAGTCTAAAAATGAATCCCTAACTAAAAGGAACACACAGGATTACTGTAGATAAAAAAGGTTAAAGAAGAGAAGCTAGAAATCAGTCAACAAATGTCTTATTGGTTAGCTTAGAGTGACTAGCCTCTGCGTGACTCTTTAAATTTTTCATGTTTGCAGCTTCCAAATTTTCCATTTTGAGAATAATACTTTCGCCTCCAAACCAGAGTGACTTGGGGACACAAAGGTAGAAGTAGATAATTTTCTTTGCCTATGTCTGAATATTTACAGTCAGAGGTAGAAAAGGAGGAGTCTGTCCCTTGCCTAGATGATGTCAATCCCCAGGTGTGGGATGTCTCCAGCTCTGGTTTAGCCATAAATGTTCCACCAGTAAAGATTTCTCTGAGAACAAATGCTCCCTAGCCCTGGAAAAGACAATATCCCTTAAAACCAATAGCTCTTGAGGGTCTTAAACCATTAGTTAACAAATACCGAGATACTGGAACTCGAATCAGCTGTGAGTCCCCCTGCAACACCACAATCTTGCCCGTTCAAAAACCAGATGGATCTTACTGATTCGTCCAGGATCTATGAGCTGTTAATGAAGCTGTGGTTCCCATCCACCCCATAGTCCCAAACCCATTTACCCTCGTATCCCAAGTCCCGGAAATGCCAAGTACTTCTCAGTCTTGGACCTTCAAGGTGCTTTCTTTTGCATTCCTCTCCATCCTGAATCCCAAAAACTCTTTGCTTTTGAGTGGCGGGACTTGGAAACAAGAGAGACCATACAACTCTCGACTGGACTCGACTACCCAAATGGTTTAGGGACAGCCCTCATATCTTCGGGACTTCCTCGGGGAGAGAACTAAGGGAATTAACTTTAACAAACAGTAGTCTAATACAGTACGTGGATGATTCGCTCATAGCTAGACCAGATTTTACCAGCACTCAAAAGGACACTATGTAAAACGCTAACTTTCCTGTATGAAAAGTGTTATCGAGTATCCCACAAGTAGGCTCAGATTAGCTTAACCCAAGGAAAATACCTTGGATTTATAATTACGGAGAGAAAAATAATGCCTGACCCCGAGGCGAGATCCCTCAACTTAAATACCCCGTACTCCCAAACAAAACAGCTTAGGGGATTTTTAGGAAGGACCGGGTTTTGCAGGATCTGGATTCCTAATTATGGCAATCTGGCCAGACCCCTATATGAAAATTTAAGGGGGAAAGAGGAAGAGCCACTCGACTGGCATGAGACCTGCAAGGTGGCCTTTAATGCACTAAAAGAGTCCATCACTACAGCCCCAGCTTTAGGCCTCCCCAACCTGGAGAAGCCTTTTAGACTCTATGTTTCTGGAAGGACAGGAACTGCTCTTGGGGTGTTAGAGCAGATGATGGGGCCCGTATTACAACCTGTGGCTTATCTCTCAAAATAACTAGATGAGGTGGCCAGAGGGTGGCCCACTTGCCTCCGGGCAGTAGCAGCCACCGCTCTTATGGTTAAGGAGGCATCTAAGCTGACCCTGGGTCAGCCCACCAGTGTGTATACGCCTCACCGGGTGCAAGCAGTCTTGGAAACGAAAGGGGACAGGTGGATGACAGGGGGAAGGATCACCCAATACCAAGCCCTCCTCCTTGACACTCAAGAAATAAAGTTGAGGGTCTACCAGACTTTAAATCCAGCAACCTTACTGCCAGATACCCCTAACTCCCCTCTGGATCACCAATGCATACAAATCACAGACGAGTTATACTCTTCTCGCCGGGACCTATCAGAGACACCTTTATCTGACCCAGAGGAAAACTGGCACACAGATGGCAGCAGTTTTGTAGCAAAGGGAGAGAGGAAAGCAGGATATGCTGTAGTGAGCCTGGAAGAAACTAAGGAAAGTGGGTCTCTTCCCCCAGACACCTCAGCGCAGAAAGCTGAACTTTTTGCCCTGACAAGAGCTTTGGAGTTAGGAGAAGGAAAGAGGATTAATGTGTGTATGGACTCTAAGTATGCTTTCCTCATTCTGCATGCCCGTGCAGCAATTAGGAAAGAAAGTGGGATGCTCAGTGCCCGAAGCTCTGCTATTAAACACAAAGAGCTCATTCTCAGGCTCCTGGAGGCAGTCAAACTTCCTGCAAAATTAGCTGTCATCCACTGCAAGAGTCACCAAAAGGGGCAAGAAAAAGAGGCTCAGGGAAATAGGAAAGCTGATCAAGAGGCAGGAAGAGCTGCCGGGGAAGCTACCTCTGCCACTGCTATCTGCCCCCTTTTCCCCAAGGAAACCCTGACTCCAGATTTTACCCCAGGGGGACATTCCCGATATGCTGAGCGGGGCTGGGAGATTGGGTCACATGGGTGGTTTCAGCCTGATCAGGCCCAAATAATACTCCCTGATTCTCAGGTTTAAAATATTACTAACTCCTTACATAAGAGCGCCCATTTTGGAAAAGATAATCTAGAAATCTTGCTTAAGCCTATTCTCTCCCATCGGCAGTTAGATAAGGTTGTTAAACAGGTCACACAAAATTGTGACACCTGTCTTAAAAATAACCCAAAAACCAGAACTCCTCTAACTACACCTGTCCATCATCTGGGATCATACCCAGGAGTGGACTGGCAAGTGGAATTTACAGCCATGCCCAAGACCCAAGGGTTTTCTTACTTGCTAGTCTTTATTGACACATTCACAAAATGGATCGAAGCGTTCCCTACTGAGACTGAGAGAGCTACAGAAGTCTGTAAAGCTCTGCTGAAGGAGATAGTGCCTAGATTTGGGCTGCCTCGGTCACTTCAGAGTGACAACGAGCCCTCACTTACAGCCACGATACCCCAGAATCTAGCCGCATGCTTAGGCATAAAATACCAGCTCCGCTCATCCTGGAGGCCTCAAGCTTCAGGAAATGTAGTGAGAGCCAACCAGACTCTTAAAAGTGCTCTGGCTAAGCTATGTCAGAAACACATTATAAGTGGACACATATGCTGCCCATAGCCCTCATGAGGCTACAGACATCCCCCAAACGGCCACTATTGTTAAGTCGTTATGAAATGATGTATGGACGTGCATTCTTAATTCTGATTTTTTTTTTGACGAGGATGCCAATACACTCTTAAAACATATAATTGACCTGGGAAGGTTTCCGCAAGAACTCCAACGGTATGGAGAACAAACCACAGGAAGACTTGAAAAATCCCCAGGTAAAGCGAAGTGATCAAGTATCAGTAAAGACCTGGCAAGAAAAAGGGAGTCCTAACCAGCTGTCCAAGAAATGGACAGGGCCATATCAGGTTGTTCTAGTGACTTCAACTGCTGTAAAAGTGAAAGGTCTATCTGCCTGGGTCCACAATTCTAGAATAAAACCCTATGGCCTACAGGAGGGGGAGACAGAAACTGAGACTCCAAAGCCAGAGGACAGCTATTCCTGTGAACCTGTTGAAGATCTCAGGCTCTTGTTCAAGCAGAACCCCATCAATTCTGCCTCAGATAAGTAAAATGCATCATATGATGTTCTTCCTCTTTCTAATCAAATCTCCCTGTATGGCTATTGATCTCTCCCTAAACGAGGCATGTTCACTTGCAAACCACACTGCTTCTCAACTCAACCTAAGCAGCCCGGGCTGCATCTGCATTAATGACAAAGGTTGGGGGTATGTCCAACCCATCCCAGGGTATCACTATCAAAGGCCCACCCTTCCAGCCGAGCTATGGGCTGTTACTCAGCGCCCCCATGTGGTCGTAATATGGCCTTTTGGGGAAAGGGGGAAGAAAAACTTCATGTCTTGGTACCAGCAACAACTGTCTCTATTTACCCCCTGGATGACATCTGCAATCCCACCTGAGCCCTTATTTTCTTTCATGACTAACATCCCCCAAGTGACCTTCCCTATCTCTCTAAAAAGCCACTCCCTAACAGGGGTGTCAGTGAGAAATCTAGACGACTCACAATGTGGGGTGACCGTCACTGTTGAAACTGATGGGAAAACCGGGACAGGCCCTGCAGCTGGGAGACCAGCCGACGCCACCCCCGGCCAGCACGCGCCTGGCCCGGCCCGGGGTGCTTCCTGGACACCGATCGGCCTGGCGAGGCTGCGGGAGCTCTGGCGGGGTTTGGGGAGGGGGGTGGCTTGAGCGGGGAGGACGTCTCGTTGCCCCCCCACCCCCCGCCACACACCATCCCGTTCGCTGCTCAGGGTCACGTGGCTCCGGACGAGCGGGACGTCGGCCCGGGCCCGCGGTCCCCGGAGCCTCCTGCCGGCTTAGGGGCAGCCCAGCCGGGGCCCCAGGCGCCCATCCTGCCGGCTGTGCAAACCCCCTGGAGTGCCTCAGCCCCGCCCTTTCCCAAACAGAGGCCCGCCCTGCCCCCACGCCCTGGGCCCAGCACAGGACCTTCCTGAGAGAGCGGACGAGTGACAGCCAGGCACACGGACAGGCACTCGCACGCAACCACGCCAGCTGAGACAGAGGCAGAATGAGACGAGGGTTCAGAGAGAGACTGGAAGACAGCGTGTGGGCAGGGGGGGCCTCGGGCAGGATGCAGGTCAGCTGCAGAGACCACCCGGCCCTGAGCTGCAAACGCGATGGGGGCGGGGGGATGCTGCCAAGCAGAGGCAGGCCTGGAGAGGTCCAGGTTGGGAGGGCACCTGAGATATCCACGGTTCGCGCTTCGCCCACCCCAACCCCCTGAACGCACGCGTCTCTCCGACAAAATCTTCTCCGGAGTTTGATCACCTGAATTTCTATCCTTGTGCTCAACTGAGTGATGACAGTATATTGCACAGCTAGGTCATTTCCAAATAAATTAAGCTTAGTGTTTGACAGGACACCCGGACATGAATGCAGAGACCAGCACGGATGCCTGGACACCAACCTTGGTAACTGGACAACCAATGGGAAATTACTGTCTGACTCAGGAGAGAGAAAGAAACCCGAACAAATGGAAAAAATGAACACAAACACAAACTTTGCAACTCACACCCCAATTCAATTCCCGAAAAAAACAACAACACTATAACCATTTTAGAAAACAATAGACCTCTCCATGACCTTTGGTCTAGTGAGGAGTTCTTACACACAACAAAAAAAGCCTCCTTTTCCAAATCGAGAATATGTTAGTTCACACATTGACATTTACATTGAAATGTGTAACAAATAAACTTAAAATCATTGACTCACTACATATGCATGGTAGTATTTTAAACATAAAATATGTTCTATAGTATTCAGGAAGCACTTGGCACATCTGTAAGTGTATCAGTCCCCAAACTGGAACTTAATGGAAGAGTCAGGATAGTCTAAAAATGAATCCCAAACTAAAAGGAATACACAGGATTACGTAGATCAAAAAGGTTAAAGAAGAGAAACTAGAAATCAGTCAATAAATGTTTTAGGGGTTAGCCTAGAGTGACTAGCCTCTGCGTTACTTTTTAAATTTTTCATGTTTGCATCTTCCAAATTTTCCATGCTGAGAATAATACTTTCATATCAGTTTCGAGATCAGCCTCACAGTAAAGACAGTAAGAGTGGAATAAGAAATAAGATATGCTTGGGGTGGGGGGAAGAAATGCTTGAACTAAAGGTGGTACTGATGAAATTATTTGCAGGGCAGCCAAGGAGTCACAGATGTAGAGAACAGACTTATGGACACGGGCAGGGGGGAGGAAGGAGAGGGTGAGATGAATGCAGAGGAACATGGAAACATAGTACCATACGTTAAAAGAGATGCCAATGCAATTTGCTGTATGACTCAGGGGACTCAAACAGGGGCTCTGCAACAAGCTAGAAGGGTGGAATGGGGAGGAGGAGACGGGAGAGAGGTTCAGGAGGGAGGAGACCTATGTAAACCTGTGGCTCATTCTCGTTGATGTTTGGCAACAAAATTCTGTAAAGCAACTATCCTTCAATTGAAAGAAAAAGTCATGTTTGGACTTACCAAACAAGGTCTTGTGTACTTCTAGCATGGCCTTCTGTTTCGTGCTGCCATCCTTAATTCATTCTTCCATATCATTAAACAGACTAGTCAAGTTTTTCCCAAAAACATCTTGAGCTCCTGCATCATGCTGATCAACTGCCTTCTCTTGATCCAGTATAGAATGGAGACCAAAGAAACCTTTTGTCATTTCTTATAGTGATTGAAGCCACTCTATGTGATTTTAAAAAATAAATGTGGATAAGACGGATATGACCAAAGCAATCTAATGACAATATCTGTGCTTCATTAAAGACTTCTGCAGAGAACTAGTAAATTTTTTGTATAGTATCAGAAGAATTTTTTAAATCCACACCAACATTTCTTTCACCTCCGCTAGCCATCTAGACAAGGAAAACTGATTCTACCAATCAATCTCCCTAGTTCTGCTTCCTCACCGATTTTTACGCAATATGTGTTACTCAGGCAGGAGACCCTGGTTCAATTCCTGGGTAAGGAAGATCCGCTGGAGAAGTGATAGGCTACCCACTCCAGGATTAGTGGGCTTCCCTTGTGGCTCAGTTGGTAAAGAATCATTCCTCTGTACCAAGAGTAGCTCAAATCCTCTCAAAGCAAATACAGGACGGTAGTAACTATGCAGGACAAAGCTGATTCTGTACATTTATACTACTCGCTCATGAGCTTGACAGAGGTTCTAGATCTGTTACCACATTTTTTTTTTTTTAAGTGATATCCGCATGTGCAGGTGAAAGTGGCTCAGTTCGTGCCTGACCCTTTGCGGCCCCAAGGACTACACAGTCCATGGAATTCTCTAGGCCAGAATACTGGAGTGGGTAGCCTATCCCTTCTCCAGGGGATCTTCCCGACCCAGGACTCAAAGCGGGGTCTCCTGCGTTGCAGGCAGATTCTTTAGCAACTGAGCTAGTAGGGCTTCCCTGGTGGCTCAGTTGCTAAAGAATATCTGCATAACTGTCTATCGGTTTGGAATTAGCAATCTGTCTGTGAGCAGGGCCGGTCATAAGCAGCTTCTGTGAGAAAACAGAAGCATGTCTGCCTGACTTGCTTCTCTGGGGAGCTTTCACTGTTCTTGCGGTAGTGCACATGGCAAGTTTCTAAGTGAGAAAGTAATGGCTACTATCACAGCTGGCCACTGAGGTACTTAATGGCAGAGGCAATCCCAGCTCTGCCAAGCAGTAGACATCACGAAATCAGCTATTGTCATTGTAGCCAAGTTCCGTGAATTTGTGGTGTTATTTGCTGTGTTCTTCAAGAAGATGCCTTCGCCCTGCAAGTAAGACATATTTCCATAACACACAGCCATGCACTCAATCGATGTGCATCCTCCAGTAAAGCCCAGCCCCGATGTCTTAGAGGAGCCTCTCTGCCCATTGTCATAAGCCAGTCTAATTTTGTGTGAGACCATGAAAACTCAGTGTCTTTATTACGCTTGTGCTTCTGATGGGAGGTCTGAGAAGGCACTTCTGAAGGTTTATTCCTACCAGTCGTTGTCATATTTATCGAGTCTTTATTTTATATTTTTTTCTTATTTTTTACTTCTACCAGTTTCTTGCTACCAGCCCGTCTCCCTCCACCCTCGTGCACACACGGTCAGTCATGGAATCCCGTGGACTTCAGCCCACCAGACTCCTCTGCCCATGGAGTTTTCCAGGCAAGAATACTGGAGTGGGTTGCCATTTTCTTCTCCATGTGTGGAGTCTTTAAAGATTCCATGACTGAGGTGTTGCTTCTCCACTTGTACATGCCCTTCCTCCCTAAGTGCAGTAGAAGTCATCCCCACTTCCCAACAGGTCTGTCTTCTGTCCTCTGGAGTATGTATTGCTTGAGCTCACCACAACGTCAGGATATTCTAGAAACCCTTCTGATTGCAGTCTCTTCGGGAGGTTACAAGTGCTTCAAACCTCAGAATTTTACAAAGCACTTTTGACGACCTCAGCTGAAAGGGAAGTCAACACTCAGTGACAGTCACAGGCTTCCATGGCCTGGACTCGATTATGGGCTGTGCTTTCATAATCATCGTGTTTCCGATACAAACTAAGATGTCACTGAGAAATTTTTTTCTTTCTCATCATTGTATCTTTCATGTTTATTTAAATATATTATGGGTTTTCCTATATATCTTCCCTTAGGGATGAGGGTCTGAAGTCAGCAGAACTTACTACAACTGATTTCCAGGTAGCTGTGTTAGGACAGGAAAAAGAATGACCAGCTGCTGGATTCTTAAGGTTATGTATGAAAATATGATTCGTTTTACTGTGTGAAGTCATCCGATTCTAACTTTCTGAAGTAGGCATTCAGAAAAATCAAAAAAAATCGCCTAACTACTAGGCGGTCTCCCATCCAAGTACTGACCAGGCCCGACCCTGCTCAGTTTCCCAGATCAGAGGAGAGAGGGCACGTTCAGGGTGGTATGGCCTTAGACCGAGGCGACTGCCAGGCGCTGCAAGAGCCCCGCGTTGCGCCTCCCTTGCGGTCTGACCTGCCGGTCGGGCCTGGGGCTGCAGTTCTCCAGCGGGCTCGCGCTGCACTTGAGCCGCACGACCCGCGACTGGACTCCGGCCGGCCAGAGCCTGCAGCTCGGCGGCCAGCGGAGGGCGCACCCGCTCCGCACACCGCGAGCCCAGGCCAGCACCAGTCTGGCCCGGCCGGCCGGGGCCTGGCGTGCCTGCGGAACCTGGGGTGGGGGGAGTGGGGGAGGGGAGAGCAGCGAGGACATCTCGGTGCCCCCTCACCCCCTGTCACCCACCATCCCGTTCGCTGCTCAGGGTCAGGTGGCTCCGGACGAGCAGGGCTTCGGCCCGGGTCTGCAGTCCCCGGAGCCTCCTGGAGCTTAGGGTCAGCCCAGCCGGGGCCCCAGGCTCCCATCCTGCCGGCTGTGCAAACCCCCTGGAGTGCCTCAGCCCCGCCCTGTCCCCAAACTGAGGCCCGCCCTGCCCCCACGCCACGGGCCCAGCACAGGACCTTCCTGAGAGAGCGGACGAGCGACACCCAGGCACACGGACAGGCACTAGCACGCACCCACGCCAGGTGAGACAGAGGCAGAAAGAGTCGAGGGTTCAGAGAGAGACTGGAAGACAGCGTGTGGGCAGGGGGGGCCTCGGGCAGGATGCCGGGCAGCTGCAGAGACCACGCGGCCCTGAGCAGCCAAAGCGATGGGGGCGGGGGGAGGCCACTGAGCAGCGGCGGGCCTGGAGAGGCCCAGGGTGGGAGGACACCTGAGATCTCCGCGCTCTGCGCACCGCCCCCCTCCCCCCAACTCCCTGCACGCATGCCACGCCGGGGCGCTCTGACACTAGCTTCTCTGGAGTTTTGTCACTTGAATTTCTCTCCCTCTGCTCATCTTAGTGATGACAGTGTATTGAACAGCTAGGTCATTTCCAAATAAATTAAGCTTAGTGTTTCACAGGACACCCGGGCATGTATGGAGAGACCAGCACAGATGCATGGACACCAACCTTGGTAACTTCTCGCCGGGACCTATCAGAGACACCTTTATCTGACCCAGAGGCAGCACTTTTGTAGAAAAGGGAGAGGGCAAAGCAGGATATGCTGTAGTGAGCCAGGAAGAAACTAAGGAAAGTGGGTCTCTTCCCCCAGACACCTCAGCCCAGAAAGCTGAACTTTTTGCCCTGACAAGAGCTTTGGCGTTAGGAGAAGGAAAGAGGATTAATGTGTGTATGGACTCTAAGTATGCTTTCCTCATTCTGCATGCCCGTGCAGCAATTTGGAAAGAAAGAGGGATGCTCAGTACCCGAAGTTCTGCTATTAAACACAAAGAGCTCATTCTCAGGCTCCTGGAGGCAGTCAAACTTCCTGCAAAATTAGCTGTCATCCACTGCAAGAGTGACCAAAAGGGGCAAGAAAAAGAGGCTCAGGGAAATAGGAAAGCTGATCAAGAGGCAGGACGAGCTGCCGGGGAAGCTACCTCTGCCACTGCTATCTGCCCCCTTTCCCCCAAGGAAAGCCTGACTCCAGATCTTACCCCAGGGGGACATTCCCGATATGCTGAGCGGGGCTGGGAGATTGGGTCACATGGGTGGTTTCAGCCTGATCAGGCCCAAATTATACTCCCTGATTCTCAGGTTTAAAACATTACTAACTCCTTACATAAGAGCGCCCATTTTGGAAAAGATAATCTAGAAATCTTGCTTAAGCCTATTCTCTCCCATCCCCAGTTAGCTAAGGTTGTTAAACAGGTCACACAAAATTGTGACGCCTGTCTAAAAAATAACCCAAAAACCAGACCTCCTCTAATTACACATGTCAAACATCGGGGATCATACCCAGGAGCGAACTGGCAAGTAGAATTTACAGCCATGCCCAAGGCCCAAGGGTTTTCTTACTTGCTAGTCTTTATTGACACATTCACAGGATGGATCGAAGCGTTCCCTACTGAGACTGAGAGAGCTACAGAAGTGTGTAAAGCTCTGCTGAAGGAGATAGTGCCTAGGTTTGGGCTGACTCGGTCACTTCAGAGTGACAACGGGCCCTCACTTACAGCCACGATACCCCAGAACCTAGCCACATGCTTAGGCATAAAATACCAGCTCCGCTCATCCTGGAGGCCTCAAGCTTCAGGAAACGTAGAGAGAGCCAACCAGACTCTTAAAAGGGCTCTGGCTAAGCTATGTCAGAAACACATAATAAGTGGACACATATGGTGCCCATAGCACTCATGAGGATACGGACATCCCCCAAACGGCCACTATTGTTAAGTCCTTATGAAATGATGTATGGACGACCATTCTGAACTTCTGATTTGTTTCTTGACGAGGATGCCAATACACTCTTAAAAGATATAATTGCCCTGGGAACGTTTCAGCAAGAACTCCAACGGTATGGAGAACAAACCACAGGAAGACTTGAAAAATCCCCAGGTAAAGCCAGGGGATCAAGTATCAGTAAAGACCTGGCAAGAAAAAGGGAGTCCAAACCAGCTGTCCGAGAAATGGACAGGGCCATATCAGGTTGTTCTAGTGACTTAAAATGCTGTAAAAGTGAAGGGTCTATCTGCCTGGTTCCACAATTCTAGAATAAAACCCTATGGCCTACAGGAGGGGGAGACAGAAACTGAGACCCCAAAGCCAGAGGACAGCTATTCCTGTGAACCTGTTGAAGATCTCAGGCTCTTGTTCAAGCAGAACCCCATCAATCCTGCCTCAGATAAGTAAAATGCATCATATGATGTTCCTCCTCTTTCTAATCATACCTCCCTGTATGGCTATTGATCTCTCCCTAAACGAGGCATGTTCACTTGCAAACCACACTGCTTCTCAACTCAACCTAAGCAGCCCGGGCTGCATCTGCATTAATGACAAAGGTTGGGGGTATGTCCAACCCATCCCAGGGTATCACTATCAAAGGCCCACCCTTCCAGCCGAGCTATGGGCTGTTACTCAGCGCCCCCATGTGGTCGTAATATGGCCTTTTGGGGAAAGGGGGAAAAAAAACTTCATGTCTTGGTACCAGCAACAACTGTCTCTATTTACCCCCTGGATGACATCTGCAATCCCACCTGAGCCCTTATTTTCTCACATGACTAACATCCCCCAAGTGACTTCCCTAACTCTCTAAAAAGTCACTCCCTAACAGGGGTGTCAGTGAGAAATCTAGACGACTCACAATGTGGGGTGACCGTCACTGTTGAAACTGATGGGAAAAACCGGGACAGGCCCTGTAGCTGGGAGACCAGCCGACGCCACCCCCGGCCAGTACGCGCCTGGCCCGGCCCGGGGCGCTTCCCGGACACCGATCGGCCTGGCGAGGCTGCGGGAGCTCTGGCGGGGGTTGGGGAGGGGGGTGGCTTGAGCGGGGAGGACGTCTCGGTGGCCCCCCACTCCCCGCCCCCCACCATCCCGTTCGCTGCTCAGGGTCACGTGGCTCCGGACGAGCGGGGCGTCGGCCCGGGGCCGCGGTCCCCGGAGCCTCCTGCGGGCTTAGGGGCAGCCCAGCCGGGGCCCCAGGCGCCCATCCTGCCGGCTGTGCAAACCCCCTGGAGTGCCTCAGCACCGGCCTGTCCCCAAACCAAGGCCCGCCCTGCCCCCACGCCACGGGCCCAGCAGAGGACCTTCCTGAGAGAGCGGACGAACGACAGCCAGGCACACGGACAGGCACTCGTACGCACCAACGCCACGTGAGACAGAGGCAGAAAGAGTCGAGGGTTCAGAGAGAGACTGGAAGACAGCGTGTGGGCAGGGGGGGCCTCGGGCAGGATGCCGGGCAGCTGCAGAGACGACCCGGCCCTGAGCAGCCAAAGCGATGGGGGCGGGGGGAGGCCACTGAACAGCGGCGGGCCTGGAGAGGCCCAGGGTGGGAGGACACCTGAGATCTCTGGTCTCCGCGCCCCGCCCCCCTCCCCCCAACCCCCTGCACGCATGCCACGCCGGGGCGCTCTGACACTAGCTTCTCTGGAGTTTTGTCATTTGAATTTCTCTCCCTCTGCTTAACTGAGTGATGACAGTGTATTGAACAGCTTGGTCATTTCCAAATAAATTAAGCTTAGTGTTTCACAGGACACCCGGACATGTATGGAGAGACCAGCACGGATGCATGGACACCAACCTTGGTAACTGGACAACCAATGGGAAATTACTGTCTGACTCAGGAGAGAGAAAGAAACCCGAACAGATGGAATGAAATGAACAGAAACACAGGCTTTGCAACTCACACCCTAATTCAATTACCAGAAAATAAACAACACTATAACCATTTTAGAAAACAATAGACCTCTCCATGACCTTTGGTCGGGTGAGGAGTTCAAACACACAGCAAAAAAAAGCCAACATTTCCAAGTCGTGTATATGTTAGTTCACACATTGACTTTTACATTGAAATGTGTAACAAATAAACTTAAAATCATTGACTCACTACATAAGCATGGAAGTATTTTAAATATAAACTATGTTCTATAGTATTCAGGAAGCACTTGGCACATCTCTAAGTGTATCAGACCCAAAACTGGAACGTAGTGGAAGAGTCAGGATAGTCTAAAAATGAATCCCTAACTAAAAGGAACACACAGGATTACTGTAGATAAAAAAGGTTAAAGAAGAGAAGCTAGAAATCAGTCAATAAATGTCTTAGGGGTTAGCTTAGAGTGACTCGCCTCTGCGTGACTCTTTAAATTTTTCATGTTTGCAGCTTCCAAATTTTCCATTTTGAGAATAATACTTTCGCCTCCAAACCAGAGTGACTTGGGGACACAAAGGTAGAAGTCGATAATTTTCTTTGCCTATGTCTGAATATTTACAGTCAGAGGTAGAAAAGGAGGAGTCTGTCCCTTGTCTAGATGATGTCAATTCCCAGGTGTGGGATGTCTCCAGCCCTGGTTTAGCCATAAATGTTCCACCAGTAAAGATTTCTCTGAGACCAAATGCTCCCTAGCCCTGGAAAAGACAATATCCCTTAAAACCAGTAGCTCTTGAGGGTCTTAAACCATTAGTTAACAAATAGTGAGATACTGGAACTCGAATCAGCTGTGAGTCCCCCTGCAACACCCCAATCTTGCCCGTTCAAAAACCAGATGGATCTTACCGATTCGTCCAGGATCTAAGAGCTCTTAATGAAGCTGTGGTTCCCATCCACCCCATAGTCCCAAACCCATATACCCTCCTATCCCAAGTCCCAGGAAATGCCAAGTACTTCTCAGTCTTGGACCTTCAAGGTGCTTTCTTTTGCATTCCTCTCCAACCTGAATCCCGGAAACTCTTTGCTTTTGAGTGGCGGGACTTGGAAACAAGTGAGACCATACAACTCTCGACTGGACTCGACTACCCCAAGGGTTTAGGGACAGCCCTCATATCTTCGGGACTTCCTCGGGGAGAGAACTAAGGGAATTAACTTTTACAAACAGTAGTCTAATACCGTATGTGGATGACTTGCTCATAGCTAGGCCAGATTTTACCAGCTCTCAAATGGACACTATTTAAAACGCTAACTTTCCTGTATGGAAAGGGTTATCGAGTATCCCCCAAGTAGGCTCAGATTAGCTTAACCCAAGTAAAATACCTTGGATTTATAATTACGGAGAGAAAAAGAATGCCTGACCCCGAGGGGAGATCCCTCATCTTAAATACCCCGTACCCCCAAACAAACAACAGCTTTGGGGATATTTAGGAAGGACCGGGTTTTGCAGGATCTGGATTCCTAATTATGGCAATCTGGCCAGACCCCTATATGAAAATTTAAGGGGGAAAGAGGAAGAGCCACTCGACTGGCATGAGACCTGCAAGGTGGCCTTTAATGCCCTAAAAGAGTCCATCACTACAGCCCCAGCTTTAGGCCTCCCCAACCTGGAGAAGCCTTTTAGACTCTATGTTTCTGGAAGGACAGGAACTGCTCTTGGGGTGTTAGAGCAGATGATGGGGCCCGTATAACAACCTGTGTCTTATCTCTCAAAATAACTAGATGAGGTGTCCAGAGGTTGGCCCACTTGCCTCCGGGCAGTAGCAGCCACTGCTCTTATGGTTAAGGAGGCATCTAAGCTGACCCTGGGTCAGCCCACCACAGTGTATACCCCTCACCGGGTGCAAGCAGTCTTGGAAAAGAAAGGGGACAGGTGGATGACAGGGGGAAGGATCACCCAATACCAAGCCCTCCTCCTTGACACTCCAGAAATAAAGTTGAGGGTCTGCCAGACTTTAAATCCACCAACCTTACTGCCAGATCCCCCTAACTCCCCTCTGGATCACCAATGCATACAAATCACAGACGACTTATACTCTTCTCGCCGGGACCTATCAGAGACACCTTTATCTGACCCAGAGGAAAACTGGCACACAGATTGCAGCAGTTTTGTAGAAAAGGGAGAGAGGAAAGCAGGATATGCTGTAGTGAGCCTGGAAGAAACTAAGGAAAGTGGATCTCTTCCCCCAGACACCTCAGCCCAGAAAGCTGAACTTTTTGCCCTGACAAGAGCTTTGGAGTTAGGAGAAGGAAAGAGGATTAATGTGTGTATGGACTCTAAGTATGCTTTCCTCATTCTGCATGCCCGTGCAGCAATTTGGAAAGAAAGAGGGATGCTCAGTGCCCGAAGCTCTGCTATTAAACACAAAGGGCTCATTCTCAGGCTCCTGGAGGCAGTCAAACTTCCTGCAAAATTAGCTGTCATCCACTGCAAGAGTCACCAAAAGGGGCAAGAAAAAGAGGCTCAGGGAAATAGGAAAGCTGATCAAGAGGCAGGACGAGCTGCCGGGGAAGCTACCTCTGCCACTGCTATCTGCCCCCTTTTCCCCAAGGAAACCCTGACTCCAGATTTTACCCCAGGGGGACATTCCCGATATGCTGAGCGGGGCTGGGAGATTGGGTCACATGGGTGGTTTCAGCCTGATCAGGCCCAAATAATACTCCCTGATTCTCAGGTTTAAAACATTACTAACTCCTTACATAAGAGCGCCCATTTTGGAAAAGATAATCTAGAAATCTTGCTTAAGCCTATTCTCTCCCATCCGCAGTTAGCTAAGGTTGTTAAACAGGTCACACAAAATTGTGACACCTGTCTAAAAAATAACCCGAAAACCAGACCTCCTCTAATTACACCTGTCCAACATCGGGGATCATACCCAGGAGCGGACTGGCAAGTAGAATTTACATCCATGCCCAAGACCCAAGGGTTTTCTTACTTGTTAGTCTTTATTGACACATTCACAGGATGGATCGAAGCGTTCCCTACTGAGACAGAGAGAGCTACAGAAGTCTGTAAATCTCTGCTGAAGGAGATAGTGCCTAGGTTTGGGCTGCCTCGGTCACTTCAGAGTGACAACGGTCCCTCACTTACAGCCACGATACCCCAGAACCTAGCCGCATGCTTAGGCATAAAATACCGGCTCCACTCATCCTGGAGGCCTCAAGCTTCAGGAAAGGTAGAGAGAGCCAATCAGACTCTTAAAAGGGCTCTGTCTAAGCGATGTCAAGAAAGACATAATAAGTGGACACATATGCTGCCCATAGCCCTCATGAGGCTACGGACATCCCCCAAACGGCCACTATTGTTAAGTCCTTAAGAAATGATGTATGGACGTGCATTCTGAACTTCTGATTTGTTTTTTCACGAGGATGACAATACACTCTTAAAACATATAATTGACCTGGGAAGGTTTCTGCAAGAACTCCAACGGTATGGAGAACAAACCACAGGAAGACTTGAAAAATCCCCAGGTAAAGCCAGGGGATCAAGTATCAGTAAAGACCTGGCAAGAAAAAGGGAGTCCAAACCAGCTGTCCGAGAAATGGACAGGGCCATATCAGGTTGTTCTAGTGACTTCAACTGCTGTAAAAGTGAAGGGTCTATCTGCCTGGTTCCACAATTCTAGAATAAAACCCTATGGCCTACAGGAGGGGGAGACAGAAACTGAGACCCCAAAGCCAGAGGACAGCTATTCCTGTGAACCTGTTGAAGATCTCAGGCTCTTGTTCAAGCAGAACCCCATCAATCCTGCCTCAGATAAGTAAAATGCATCATATGATGTTCTTCCTCTTTCTAATCATATCTCCCTGTATGGCTATTGATCTCTCCCTAAACGAGGCATGTTCACTTGCAAACCACACTGCTTCTCAACTGAACCTAAGCAGCCCGGGCTGCATCTGCATTAATGACAAAGGTTGGGGGTATGTCCAACCCATCCCAGGGTATCAATATCAAAGGCCCACCCTTCCAGCCGAGCTATGGGCTGTTACTCAGTGCCCCCATGTGGTCGTAATATGGCCTTTTGGGGAAAGGGGGAAAAAAAACTTCATGTCTTGGTACCAGCAACAACTGTCTCTATTTACCACCTTGATGACATCTGCAATCCCACCTGAGCCCTTATTTTCTCTCATGACTAACATCCCCCAAGTGACCTTCCCTATCTCTCTAAAAAGCCACTCCCTAACAGGGGTGTCAGTGAGAAATCTAGACGACTCACAATGTGAGGTGACCGTCACTGTTTAAACGGATGGGAAAAACCGGGACAGGCCCTGCAGCTGGGAGACCAGCCGACGCCACCCCCGGCCAGCATGCGCCTGGCCCGGCCCGGGGCGCTTCCCGGACCCCGAGCGGCCTGGCGAGGCTGCGGGAGCTCTGGCGGGGGTTGGGGAGGGGGGTGGCTTGAGCGGGGTGGTCGTCTCGGTGCCCCCACACCCCCCGCCCCCCACCATCCCGTTCGCTGCTTAGGGTCACGTGGCTCCGGAGGAGCGGGGCGTCGGCCCCGGGCCGCGGTCCCCGGAGCCTCCTGCTGGCTTAGGAGCAGCCCAGCCGGGGCCCCAGGCGCCCATCCTGCCGGCTGTGCAAACCCCCTGGAGTGCCTCAGCCCCGCCCTGTCCCCAAACCGAGGCCCGCCCTGCCCCCACGCCACGGGCCCAGCACAGGACCTTCCTGAGAGAGCAGGCGAGCGACAGCCAGGCACACGGACAGGCACTCGCATGCAACCACGCCAGCTGAGACAGAGGCAGAATGAGACGAGGGTTCAGAGAGACACCGTAAGACAGCGTGTGGGCAGGGGGGGCCTCGGGGAGGATGCCGGGCAGCTGGTGAGACCACCCGGCCCTGAGCAGCAAACGCGATGGGGGTGGGGGGAGGCTGCCGAGCAGAGGCAGGGCTGGAGTGGTCCAGGTTGGGAGGGCACCTGAGATATCCGCGGTCCACGCTCCGCCCACCCCAACCCCCTGAACGCACGCGCTTCTCCGACAAAAGCTTCTCCGGAGTTTGATCACCTGAATTTCTATCCTTGTGCTCAACTGAGTGATGACAGTACATTGCACAGCTAGGTCATTTCCAAATAAATTAAGCTTAGTGTTTCACAGGACACCCGGACATGAATGCAGAGACCAGCACAGATGGATGGACACCAACCTTGGTAACTGGACAACCAATGGGAAATTATTGTCTGACTCAGGAGAGAGAAAGAAACCCGAACAGATGGAAAAAATGAACAGAAACACAAACTTTGCAACTCACACCCCAATTCAATTACCGAAAAAAACAACAGCACTATAACCATTTTAGAAAACAATAGACCTCTCCATGACCTTTGGTCCAGTGAGGAGTTCTTACACACAACAAAAAAAGCCACCTTTTCCAAATCGAGAATATGTTAGTTCACACATTGCCTTTTACATTGAAATGTGTAACAAATGAACTTAAAATCATTGACTCACTACATACGCATGGAAGTATTTTCAACATAAAATATGTTCTATAGTATTCAGGAAGCACTTGGCACATCTGTAAGTGTATCAGACCCCAAACTGGAACTTAATGGAAGAGTCAGGATAGTCTAAAAATGAATCCCTAACTAAAAGGAATACACAGGATTACGTAGATCAAAAAGGTTAAAGAAGAGAAACTAGAAATAAGTCAATAAATGTTTTAGGGGTTAGCCTAGAGTGACTAGCCTCTGCGTTACTTTTTAAATTTTTCATGTTTGCATCTTCCAAATTTTCCATGCTGAGAATAATACTTTCATATCAGTTTCCAGATCAGTCTCACACTAAAGACATTAAGAGTGGAATAAGAAAAAAGAAATGCTTGGGGGGGGGGGGAGAAATGCTTGAACTAAAGTTGGTACTGATGAAATTATTTGCAGGGCAGCCAAGGAGTCACAGATGTAGAGAACAGACTTATGGACACTGGCAGGTGTGAGGAAGAAGAGGGTGAGATGAATGCAGAGGAACATGGAAACATAGTACCATACGTTAAAAGAGATGCCAATGCAATTTGCTGTATGACTCAGGGGACTCAAACAGGGGCTCTGCAACAAGCTAGATGGGTGGAATGGAGAGGAGGAGATGGGAGAGAGGTTCAGGAGGGAGGAGACATATGTACACCTGTGGCTCATTCACGTTGATGTTTGGCAACAAAATTCTGTAAAGCAACTATCCTTCAATTGAAAGAAAAAGTCATGTTTGGACTTACCAAACAAGGTCTTGTGTACTTCTAGCATGGCCTTCTGTTTCGTGCTGCCATCCTTAATTCATTCTTCCATATCATTAAACAGACTAGTCAAGTTTTTGCCAAAAACATCTTGAGCTCCTGCATCATGCTGATCAACTGCCTTCTCTCGATCCAGTATAGAATGGAGACCAAAGAAACCTTTTGTCGTTTCTTCAAGTGATTGAAGCCACTCTATGTGATTTTAAAAAATAAATGTGGATAAGACGGATATGACCAAAGCAATCTAATGACAATATCTGTGCTTCATTAAAGATCTGCAGATAACTAGTAAATTTTTTGTATAGTATCAGAAGAATTTTTTAAATCCACACCAACATTTCTTTCGTGTCCGCTAGCCATCTAGACAAGGAAAACTGATTTTACCAATCAATGTCCCTAGTTCTGCCCCCTCACCGTTTTTTACCGAATATGTGTTACTCAGGCAGGAGACCCTGGTTCAATTCCTGGGTCAGGAAGATCTGCTGGAGAAGGGATAGGCTACCCACTCCAGTATTAGTGGGCTTCCCTTGTGGCTCAGTTGGTAAAGAATCATTCCTCTGTACCAAGAGTAGCTCAACTCCTCTCAAAGCAAATACAGGATGGTAGTAACTATGCAGAACAAAGCTGATTCTGTATATTTATAGTACTCACTCATAAGCTTGACAGAGGTCCTAGATCTGTTACCACATTTTTTTTAAGTGATATCTGCATGTGCAGGTGAAAGTGGCTCAGTTCGTGCCTGACTCTTTGCAGCTCGAAGGACTATACAGTCCATGGAATTCTCTAGGCCAGAATACTGGAGTTTGTAGCCTATCCTATCTCCAGCGGATCTTCCCGACCCAGGACTCAAAGCGGGGTCTCCTGCGTTGCAGGCAGATTCTTTAGCAACTGAGCTAGTAGGGCTTCACTGGTGGCTCAGTTGCTAAAGAATATCTGCATAATTTTCTATCGATTTGGAATTAGCAATCTGTCTGTGAGCAGGGCCGGTCATAAGCAGCTTCTGTGAGAAAACAGAAGCATGTCTTCCTGAGTTGCTTCTCTGGGGAGCTTGCACTGTTCTTGCGCTAGTGCACATGGCAAGTTTCTAAGTGAGAAAGTAATGGCTACTATCACAGCTGGCCACTGAGGTACTTAATGGCAGAGGCAATCCCAGCTCTGCCAAGCAGTAGACATCACGAAATCAGCTATTGTCATTGTAGCCAAGTTCCGTGAATTTGTGGTGTTATTTGCTATGTTCTTCAAGAAGATGCCTTCCACCTGCCAGTAAGACATATTTCCATAACACACAGCCATGCACTCAATCGATGTGCCTCCTCCAGTAAAGCCCAGCCACGATGTCTTAGAGGAGCCTCTCTGCCCATTGTCATAAGCCAGTCTAATTTTGTGTGAGACCGTGAAAACTCAGTGTCTTTATTATGCTTGTGCTTCTGACGGGAGGTCTGAGAAGGCACTTCTGAAGGTTTATTCCTACCAGTCGTTGTCATATTTATCGAGTCTTTATTTTATATTTTTTTCTTATTTTTTACTTCTACCAGTTTCTTGCTACCAGCCCGTCTCCCTCCACCCTTGTGCACACACGGTCAGTCATGGAATCCCGTGGACTTCAGCCCGCCAGACTCCTCTGCCCATGGAGTTTTCCAGGCAAGAATACTGGAGTGGGTTGCCATTTCCTTCTCCATGTATGGAGTCTTTAAAGATTCCATGACTGAGGTGTTGCTTCTCCACTTGTACATGCCCTTCCTCCCTAAGTGCAGTAGAAGTCATCCCCACTTCCCTACATGTCTGTCTTACGTCCTCTGGATTATGTATTGCTTGAGCTCACCACAGCGTCACGATATTCTAGAAACCCTTCTGATTGCAGTCTCTTCGGGAGCTTACAAGTGCTTCAAACCTCAGAATTTTACAAAGCACTTTTTACGACCTCAGCTGAAAGGGAAGTCAACACTCAGTGACAGTCACAGGCTTCCATGGCCTGGACTTGATTATGGGCTGTGCTTTCATAATCATCGTGTTTCCGATACCAACTAAGATGTCACTGAGAAATTTTTTTTCTTTCTCATCATTGTATCTTTCATGTTTATTTAGATATATTATGGGTTTTCCTATATATCTTCCCTTAGGGATGAGGGTCTGAAGTCAGTAGAACTTACTACAACTGATTTCCAGTTAGCTGTGTTAGGACAGGAAAAAGAATGACCAGCTGCTGTATTCTTAAGATTATGTATGAAAATATGATTCGTTTTACTGTGTGAAGTCATCCGATTCTAACTTTCTGAAGTAGGCATTCAGCAAAATCAAAAAAAATCGCCTAACTACTAGGCGGTCTCCCATCCAAGTACTGACCAGGCCAGACCTGCTCAGTTTCCCAGATCAGAGGAGAGAGGGCACGTTCAGGGTTGTATGGCCTTAGACCGAGGCGGCTGCCAGGCGCTACAGGAGCCCCGCGTTGTGCCTCCCTTGCGGTCTGACCTGCCGGTCGGGCCTGGGGCTGCAGTTCTCGAGCGGGCTCGCGCTGCACTTGAGCCGCACGACCCGCGACTGGACTCCGGCCAGCCAGAGCCTGCAGCTCGGCGGCCAGCGGAAGGCGCCCCCGCTCCGCACAACGCGAGCCCAGGCCAGCACCAGTCTGGCCCGGCCGGCCGGGGCCTGGCGTGCCTGTGGAACCTGGGGTGGGTAGAGCAGCGAGGACATCTCGGTGCCCCCTCACCCCCTGTCACCCAACATCCCGTTCGCTGCTCATGGTCAGGTGGCTCCGGAAGATCGGGGCTTCTCTGGGGAGCTTTCACTGTTCTTGCGCTAGTGCACATGGCAAGTTTTTAAGTGAGAAAGTAATGGCTACTATCACAGCTGGCCACTGAGGTACTTAATGGCAGAGGCAATCCCAGCTCTGCCAAGCAGTAGACATCACGAAATCAGCTATTGTCATTGTAGCCAAGTTCCGTGAATTTGTGGTGTTATTTGCTGTGTTCTTCAAGAAGATGCCTTCGCCCTGCCAGTAAGACATATTTCCATAACACACAGCCATGCACTCAATCGATGTGCCTCCTCCAGTAAAGCCCAGCCCCGATGTCTTAGAGGAGCCTCTCTGCCCATTGTCATAAGCCAGTCTAATTTTGTGTGAGACCGTGAAAACTCAGTGTCTTTATTATGCTTGTGCTTCTGACGGGAGGTCTGAGAAGGCACTTCTGAAGGTTTATTCCTACCAGTCGTTGTCATATTTATCGAGTCTTTATTTTATATTTTTTTCTTATTTTTTACTTCTACCAGTTTCTTGCTACCAGCCCGTCTCCCTCCACCCTCGTGCACACACGGTCAGTCATGGAATCCCGTGGACTTCAGCCCGCCAGACTCCTCTGCCCATGGAGTTTTCCAGGCAAGAATACTGGAGTGGGTTGCCATTTCCTTCTCCATGTATGGAGTCTTTAAAGATTCCATCACTGAGGTGTTGCTTCTCCACTTGTACATGCCCTTCCTCCCTAAGTGCAGTAGAAGTCATCCCCACTTCCCAAAATGTCTGTCTTCTGTCCTCTGGATTATGTATTGCTTGAGCTCACCACAGCGTCAGGATATTCTAGAAACCCTTCTGATTGCAGTCTCTTCGGGAGGTTACAAGTGCTTCAAACCTCAGAATTTTACAAAGCACTTTTTACGACCTCAGCTGAAAGGGAAGTCAACACTCAGTGACAGTCACAGGCTTCCATGGCCTGGACTTGATTATGGGCTGTGCTTTCATAATCATCGTGTTTCCGATACCAACTAAGATGTCACTGAGAAATTTTTTTCTTTCTCATCATTGTATCTTTCATTTTTATTTAGATATATTATGGGTTTTCCTATATATCTTCCCTTAGGGATGAGGGTCTGAAGTCAGTAGAACTTACTACAACTGATTTCCAGTTAGCTGTGTTAGGACATGAAAAAGAATGACCAGCTGCTGGATTCTTAAGGTTATGTATGAAAATATGATTCGTTTTACTGTGTAAGTCATCCGATTCTAACTTTCTGAAGTAGGCATTCAGAAAAATCAAAAAAAATCGCCTAACTACTAGGCGGTCCCCCATCCAAGTACTGACCAGGCCCGACCCTGCTCAGTTTCCCAGATCAGAGGAGAGAGGGCACGTTCAGGGTGGTATGGCCTTAGACCGAGGCGGCTGCCAGGCGCTGCAGGAGCCCCGCGTTGCGCCTCCCTTGCGGTCTGACCTGCCGGTCGGGCCTGGGGCTGCAGTTCTCCAGCGGGCTCGCGCTGCACTTGAGCCGCACGACCCGCGACTGGACTCCGGCCGGCCAGAGCCTGCAGCTCGGCGGCCAGCGGAGGGCGCCCCCGCTCCGCACACCGCGAGCCCAGGCCAGCACCAGTCTGGCCCGGCCGGCCGGGGCCTGGCGTGCCTGCGGAACCTGGGGTGGGGGGAGGGGGGGTGGGTAGAGCAGCGAGGACATCTCGGTGCCCCCTCACCCCCTGTCACCCACCATCCCGTTCGCTGCTCAGGGTCAGGTGTCTCCGGACGAGCGGGGCTTCGGCCCGGGTCTGCAGTCCCCAGAGCCTCCTGGAGCTTAGGGGCAGCACACCGGGGCCCCAGGCTCTGATCCTGTCGGCTGTGCAAACCCCCTGGAGTGACTCAGCCCCGCCCTGTCCCCAAACCGAGGCCCGCCCTGCCCCCACGCCACGGGCCCAGCACAGGACCTTCCTGAGAGAGCGGACGAGCGACAGCCAGGCACACGGACAGGCACTCGCTCGCACCCACGCCAGGTGAGACAGAGGCAGAAAGAGTCGAGGGTTCAGAGAGAGACTGGAAGACAGCGTGTGGGCAGTGGGGGCCTCGGGCAGGATGCCGGGAAGCTGCAGAGACCACCCGGCCCAGAGCAGCCAAAGCGATGGGGGCGGGGGGAGGCCACTCAGCAGCGGCGGGCCTGGAGAGGGCCAGGGTGGGAGGACACCTGAGATCTCCGCGCTCTGCGCCCTGCCCCCCTCCCCCCAACCCCCTGCAGGCATGCCACGCCGGGGCACTCTGACACTAGCTTCTCTGGAGTTTTGTCACTTGAATTTCTCTCCCTCTGCTCAACTGAGTGATGACAGTGTATTGAACAGCTAGGTCATTTCCAAATAAATTAAGCTTAGTGTTTCACAGGACACCCGGGCATATGGAGAGACCAGCATGGATGCATGGACACCAACCTTGGTAACTGGACAACCAATGGGAAATTTCTGTCTGACTCAGGAGAGAGAAAGAAACCCGAACAGATGGAATGAAATGAACAGAAACACAAGCTTTGCAACTCACACCCTAATTCAAATACCATAAAATAAACAACACTATAACCATTTTTGAAAAACAATAGACCTCTCTATGACCTTTGGTCGGGTGAGGAGTTCAAACACACACCAAAACCAAGCCAACCTTTCCAAGTCGTGAATATGTTAGTTCACACATTGACTTTTACATTAAAATGTGTAACAAATAAACTTAAAATCATTGACTCACTACATAAGCATGGAAGTATTTTAAACATAAAATATATTCTATAGTATTCAGGAAGCACTTGGCACATCTGTAAGTGTATCAGACCCAAAACTGCAACGTAGTGGAAGAGTCAGGATAGTCTAAAAATGAATCCCTAACTAAAAGGAACACACAGGATTACTGTAGATAAAAAAGTTTAAAGAAGAGAAGCTTGAAATCAGTCAAAAAATGCTATGGGGTTAGCTTAGAGTGACAAGCCTCTGCGTGACTCTTTAAATTTTTCATGTTTGCAGCTTCCAAATTTTCCATGGTGAGAATAAGACTTTCGCCTCCAAACCAGAGTGACTTGGGGACACAAAGGTAAAAGTCGATAATTTACTTTGCCTATGTCTGAATAGTTACAGTCAGAGGTATAAAAGGAGGAGTCTGTCCCTTGTCTAGATGAAGTCAATCCCCAGGTGTGGGATGTCTCCAGCCCTGGTTTAGCCATAAATGTTCCACCAGTAAAGATTTCTCTGAGACCAAATGCTCCCTAGCCCTGGAAAAGACAATATCCCTTAAAACCAGTAGCTCTTGAGGGTCTTAGACCATTAGTTAACAAATACCGAGATACTGGAACTCGAAGCAGCTGTGAGTCCCCCTGCAACACCCCAATCTTGCCCGTTCAAAAACCAGATGGATCTTACCGATTCATCCAGCATTTAAGAGCTGTTAATGAAGCTGTGGTTCCCATCCACCCCATAGTCCCAAACCCATATACACTCCTATCCCAAGTCCCAGGAAATGCCAAGTACTTCTCAGTCTTGGACCTTCAAGGTGCTTTCTTTTGCATTCCTCTCCATCCTGAATCCCAAAACTCTTTGCTTTTGAGTGGCAGGACTTGGAAGCAAGAGAGACCATACAGCTCTCCACTGGACTCGACTACCCCAAGGGTTTAGGGACAGCCCTCATATCTTCGGGACTTCCTCGGGGAGAGAACTAAGGGAATTAACTTTAACAAACAGTAGTCTAATACAGTATGTGGATGACTTGCTCATAGCTAGGCCAGATTTTACCAGCTCTCAAATGGACACTATTTAAAACGCTAACTTTCCTGTATGAAAAGGGTTATCGAGTATCCCCCAAGTAGACTCAGATTAGCTTAACCCAAGTAAAATACCTTGGATTTATAATTACGGAGAGAAAAAGAATGCCTGACCCCGAGGGGAGATCCCTCATCTTAAATACCCCGTACCCCCAAACAAAACAACAGCTTAGGGGATTTTTAGGAAGGACCGGGTTTTGCAGGATCTGGATTCCTAATTATGGCAATCTGGCCAGACCCCTATATGAAAATTTAAGGGGGAAAGAGGAAGAGCCACTCGACTGGCATGAGACCTGCAAGGTGGCCTTTAATGCCCTAAAAGAGTCCATCACTACAGCCCCAGCTTTAGGCCTCCCCAACCTGGAGAAGCCTTTTAGACTCTATGTTTCTGGAAGGACAGGAACTGCTCTGCGGCTGTTAGAGCAGATGATGGGGCCCGTATAACAACCTGTGGCTTATCTCTCAAAATAACTAGATGAGGTGGCCAGAGGGTGGCCCACTTGCCTCCGGGCAGTAGCAGCCACTGCTCTTATGGTTAAGGAGGCATCTCGGCTCACCCTGGGTCAGCCCACCACAGTGTATACGCCTCACCGGGTGCAAGCAGTCTTGGAAACGAAAGGGGACAGGTGGATGACAGGGGGAAGGATCACCCAATACCAAGCCCTCCTCCTTGACACTCCAGAAATAAAGTTGAGGGTCTGCCAGACTTTAAATCCACCAACCTTACTGCCAGATCCCCCTACCTCCCCTCTGGATCACCAATGCATAAAAATCACAGACGAGTTATACTCTTCTCGCCGGGACCTATCAGAGACACCTTTATCTGACCCAGAGGAAAACTGGCACACAGATGGCAGCAGTTTTGAAGAAAAGGGAGAGAGGAAAGCAGGATATGCTGTAGCGAGCCTGGAAGAATCTAAGGAAAGTGGGTCTCTTCCCCCAGACACCTCAGCCCAGAAAGCTGAACTTTTTGCCCTGACAAGAGCTTTGGAGTTAGGAGAAGGAAAGAGGATTAATGTGTGTATGGACTCTAAGTATGCTTTCCTCATTCTGCATGCCCGTGCAGCAATTTGGAAAGAAAGAGGGATGCTCAGTGCCCGAAGCTCTGCTATTAAACACAAAGAGCTCATTCTCAGGCTCCTGGAGGAAGTCAAACTTCCCGCAAAATTAGCTGTCATCCACTGCAAGAGTCACCAAAAGGGGCAAGAAAAAGAGGCTCAGGGAAATAGAAAATCTGATCAAGAGGCAGGACGAGCTGCCGGGGAAGCTACCTCTGCCACTGCTATCTGCCCCCTTTTCCCCAAGGAAACCCTGACTCCAGATTTTACCACAGGGGGACATTCCCGATATGCTGAGCGGGGCTGGGAGATTGGGTCACATGGGTGGTTTCAGCCTGATTAGGCCCAAATAATACTCCCTGATTCTCAGGTTTAAAACATTACTAACTCCTTACATAAGAGCGCCCATTTTGGAAAAGATAATCTAGAAATCTTGCTTAAGCCTATTCTCTCCCATTCTCAGTTAGCTAAGGTTGTTAAACAGGTCACACAAAATTGTGACACCTGTCTAAAAAATAACCCAAAAACCAGACCTCCTCTAATTACACATGTCCAACATCGGGGATCATACCCAGGAGCGGACTGGCAAGTGAATTTACAGCCATGCCCAAGACCCAAGGGTTTTCTTACTTGCTAGTCTTTATTGACACATTCACAGGATGGATCGAAGCGTTCCCTACTGAGACAGAGAGATCTACAGAAGTCTGTAAGGCTCTGCTGAAGGAGATAGTGCCTAGGTTTGGGCTGCCTCGGTCACTTCAGAGTGACAACAGGCCCTCACTTACAGCCACTATACCCCAGAACCTAGCCGCATGCTTAGGCATAAAATACCGGCTCCGCTCATCCTGGAGGCCTCAAGCTTCAGGAAAGGTACAGAGAGCCAACCCGACTCTTAAAAGGGCTCTGGCTAAGCTATGTCAGAAACACATAATAAGTGGACACATATACTGCCCATAGCCCTCATGAGGATACGGACATCCCCCAAACGGCCACTATTGTTAAGTCCTTATGAAATGATGTATGGACGGCCATTCTTAACTTCTGATTTGTTTCTTGACGAGGATGCCAATACACTCTTAAAACATATAATTGACCTGGGAAGGTTTCCGCAAGAACTCCAACGGTATGGAGAACAAACCACAGGAAGACTTGAAAAATCCCCAGGTAAAGCCAGGGGATCAAGTATCAGTAAAGACCTGGCAAGAAAAAGGGAGTCCAAACAAGCTGTCCGAGAAATGGACAGGGCCATATCAGGTTGTTCTAGTGACTTCAACTTCTGTAAAAGTGAAGGGTCTCCCTGCCTGGGTCCACAATTCTAGAATAAAACCCTATGGCCTACAGGAGGGGGAGACAGAAACTGAGACCCCAAAGCCAGAGGACAGCTATTCCTGTGAACCTCTTGAAGATCTCAGGCTCTTGTTCAAGCAGAACCCCATCAATCCTGCCTCAGATAAGTAAAATGCATCATATGATGTTCTTCCTCTTTCTAATCATATCTCCCTGTATGGCTATTGATCTCTCCCTAAACGAGGCATGTTCACTTGCAAACCACACTGCTTCTCAACTCAACCTAAGCAGCCCGGGCTGCATCTGCATTAATGACAAAGGTTGGGGGTATGTCCAACCCATCCCAGGGTATCAATATCAAAGGCCCACCCTTCCAGCCAAGCTATGGGCTGTTACTCAGCGCCCCCATGTGGTCGTAATATGGCCTTGTGGGAAAAGGGGGAAAAAAAACTTCATGTCTTGGTACCAGCAACAACTCTCTCTATTTACCCCCTGGATGACATCTGCAATCCCACCTGAGCCCTTATTTTCTCTCATGACTAACATCCCCCAAGTGACCTTCCCTATCTCTCTAAAAAGCCACTCCCTAACAGGGGTGTCAGTGAGAAATCTAGACGACTCACAATGTGGGGTGACCGTCACTGTTGAAACGGATGGGAAAAACCGGGACAGGCCCTGCAGCTGGGAGACCAGCCGACGCCACCCCTGGCCAGCACGCGCCTGGCCCGGACCGGGGCGCTTCCCGGACCCCGAGCGGCCTGGCGAGGCTGCGGGAGCTCTGGCGGGGGTTAGGGAGGGGGGTGGCTTGAGCGGGGAGGACGTCTCGGTGCCCCCGCACCCCCCGCCCCCCACCATCCCGTTCGCTGCTCAGGGTCACGTGGCTCCGGACGAGCGGGGCGTCGGCCCGGGGCTGCGGTCCCCGGAGCCTCCTGCGGGCTTAGGGGCAGCCCAGCCGGGGCCCCAGGCGCCCATCCTGCCGGCTGTGCAAACCCCCTGGAACGCCTCAGCCCCGCCCTGTCCCCAAACCAAGGCCCGCCCTGCCCCCACGCCACGGGCCCAGCACAGGTCCTTCCTGAGAGAGCGGACGAGCGACAGCCAGGCACACGGACAGGCACTCACACGCACCCACGTCAGGTGAGACAGAGACAGAAAGAGATGAGGGTTCAGAGAGACACCGGAAGACAGCGTGTGGGCAGGGGGCGCTTCGGGCAGGATGCCGGGCAGCTGCAGAGACCACCCGGCCCTGAGCAGCAAACGCGATGGGGGCGGGGGGAGGCTGCCGAGCAGAGGCAGGCCTGCAGAGGCCCAGGTTGGGAGGGCACCTGAGATATCCGCGGTCCGCGCCCCTCCGACCTTAACCACCTGAACGCACGCCCCTCTCCAACGAAAGCTTCTCCGGAGTTTGATCACCTGAATTTCTATCCTTGTGCTCAACTGAGTGATGACAGTATATTGATCAGCTAGGTCATTTCCAAATAAATTAAGTTTAGTGTTTCACAGGACACCCGGACATGAATGCAGAGACCAGCACGGATGCATGGACACCAACCTTGGTAACTGGACAACCAATGGGAAATTACTGTCTGACTCAGGAGAGAGAAAGAAACCCGAACAGATGGAATGAAATGAACAGAAACACAGGCTTTGCAACTCACACCCTAATTCAATTACCAGAAAATAAACAACACTATAACCATTTTAGAAAAACAATAGACCTCTCCATGACCTTTGGTCCGGTGAGGAATTCTTACACACAACAAAAAAAGCCACCTTTTCCAAATCGAGAATATGTTAGTTCACGCATTGATTTTACATTGAAATGTGTAACAAATAAACTTAAAATCATTGACTCACTACATACTCATGAAGGATTTAAAACATAAAATATGTTCTATAGTATTCAGGAAGCACTTGGCACATCTGTAAGTGTATCAGACCCCAAACTGGAACTTAATGGAAGAGTCAGGATAATCTAAAAATGAATCCCTAACTAAAAGGAATACACAGGATTACGTAGATCAAAAAGGTTATAGAAGAGAAACTAGAAATCAGTCAATAAATGTTTTAGGGGTTAGCCTAGAGTGACTAGCCTCTGCGTTACTTTTAAATTTTTCTTGTTGGCATCTTCCGAATTTTCCATGCTGAGAATAATACTTTCATATCAGTTTAGAGATTAGTCTCACACTAAAGACAGTAAGAGTGCAATAAGAAATAAGAAATGCTTGGGGGGGGGGAAGAAATGCTTGAACTAAAGGTGGTACTGATGAAATTATTTGCAGGGCAGCCAAGGAGTCACAGATGTAGAGAACAGACTTATGGACACGGGCAGGGGGGAGGAAGGAGAGGGTGAGATGAATGCAGAGGAACATGGAAACATAGTACCATACGTTAAAAGAGATGCCAATGCAATTTGCTGTATGACTCAGGGGACTCAAACAGGGGCTCTGCAACAAGCTAGAGGGGTGGAATGAGGAGGAGGAGACCGGAGAGAGGTTCAGGAGGGAGGAGACATATGTACACCTGTGGCTCATTCACGTTGATGTTCGGCAACAAAATTCTGTAAAGCAACTATCCTTCAATTGAAAGAAAAAGTCATGTTTGGACTTACCAAACAAGGTCTTGTGTACTTATAGCATGGCCTTCTGTTTCGTGCTGCCATCCTTAATTCATTCTTCCATATCATTAAACAGACTAGTCAAGTTTTTGCCAAAAACATCTTGAGCTCCTGCATCATGCCGATCAACTGCCTTCTCTCGATCCAGTATAGAATGGAGATCAAAGAAACCTTTTGTCGTTTCTTCAAGTGATTGAAGCCACTCTATGTGATTTTAAAAAATAAATGTGGATAAGACGGATATGACCAAAGCAATCTAATGAGAATATCTGTGCTTCATTAAAGACTTCTGCATAGAACTAGTAAATTTTTTGTATAGTATCAGAAGAATTTTTTAAATCCACACCAACATTTCTTTCGCCTCCGCTAGCCATCTAGACAAGGAAAACTGATTTTACCAATCAATGTCCCTAGTTCTGCCCACTCACCGATTTTTACCCAATATGTGTTAATCAGGCAGGAGACCCTGGTTCAGTTCCTGGGTCAGGAAGATCTGCTGGAGAAGGGATAGGCTACCCACTCCAGTATTAGTGGGTTTCCCTTGTGGCTCAGTTGGTAAAGAATCATTCCTCTGTACCAAGAGTAGCTCAACTCCTCTCAAAGCAAATACAGGATGGTAGTAACTATGCAGGACAAAGCTGATTCTGTATATTTATAGTACTCACTCATGAGCTTGACAGAGGTCCTTGATCTGTTACCACATTTTTTTTTTAAGTGATATCTGCATGTGCAGGTGAAAGTGGCTCAGTTCGTGCCTGACTCTTTGCGGCCCTAAGGACTATACAGTCCATGAAATTCTCTAGGCCAGAATACTGGTGTTGGTAGCCTATCTCTTCTCCAGGGGATCTTCCCGACCCAGGACTCAAAGCAGGGTCTCCTGCGTTGCAGGCAGATTCTTTAGCAACTGAGCTAGTAGGGCTTCCCTGGTGGCTCAGTAGCTAAAGAATATCTGCATATCTTTCTATCGATTTGGAATTAGCAATCTGTCTGTGAGCAGGGCCGGTCATAAGCAGCTTCTGTGAGAAAACGGAAGCATGTCTGCCTGACTTGCTTCTCTGGGGAGCTTTCACTGTTCTTGTGCTAGTGCACATGGCAAGTTTCTAAGTGAGAAAGTAATGGCTACTATCACAGCTGGCCACTGAGGTACTTAATGGCAGAGGCAATCCCAGCTCTGCCAAGCAGTAGCCATCACGAAATCAGCTATTGTCATTGTAGCCAAGTTCTGTGAATTTGTGGTGTTATTTGCTGTGTTCTTCAAGAAGATGCCTTCGCTCTGCCAGTAAGACATATTTCCATAACACACAGCCATGCACTCAATCGATGTGCATCCTCCAGTAAAGCCCAGCCCCGATGTCTTAGAGGAGCCTCTCTGCCCATTGTCATAAGCCAGTCTAATTTTGTGTGAGACCGTGAAAACTCAGTGTCTTTTTTACGCTTGTGCTTCTGACGGGAGGTCTGAGAAGGCACTTCTGAAGGTTTACTCCTACAAGTCGTTGTCATATTTATCGAGTCTTTATTTTTTATTTTTTCTTATTTTTTACTTCTACCAGTTTCTTGCTACCAACCCGTCTCCCTCCACCCTCGTGCACACACGGTCAGTCATGGAATCCCGTGGACTTCAGCCCGGCAGACTCCTCTACCCATGGATTTTTCCAGGCAAGAATACTGGAGTGGGTTGCCATTTCCTTCTCCATGTGTGGAGTCTTTAAAGATTCCATCACTGAGGTGTTGCTTCTCCACTTGTACATGCCCTTCCTCCCTAAGTGCAGTAGAAGTCATCCCCACTTCCCAACATGTCTGTCTTCCGTCCTCTGGAGTATGTATTGCTTGAGCTCTCCACACCATCAGGATATTCTAGAAAATCTTCTGATTGCAGTCTCTTCGAGAGGTTACAATTGCGTCAAACCTCAGAATTTTACAAAGCACTTTTTACGACCTCAGCTGAAAGGAAAGTCAACACTCAGTGACAGTCACAGGTTTCCATGTCCTGGTGTTGATTATGGGCTGTGCTTTCATAATCATCTTGTTTCCGATACCAACTAAGATGTCACTGAGAAATTTTTTTCTTTCTCATCATTGTATCTTTCATGTTTATTTAGATATATTATGGGTTTTCCTATATATCTTCCCTTCGGGATGAGGGTCTTAAGTCAGTAGAACTTACTACAACTGATTTCAAGTTAGCTGTGTTAGGACAGGAAAAAGAATGACCAGCTGCTGGATTCTTAATATTATGTATGAAAATATGATTTGTTATACTGTGTGAAGTCATCCGATTCTAACTTTCTGAAGTAGGCATTCAGAAAAATCAAAAAAAATCGCCTAACTACTAGGCGGTCTCCCATCCAAGTACTGACCAGGCCCGACCCTGCTCAGTTTCCCAGATCAGAGGAGAGAGGGCACGTTCAGGGTGGTATGGCCTTAGAACGAGGCGGCTGCCAGGCGCCGCAGGAGCCCCGCGTTGCGCCTCCCTTGCGGTCTGACCTGCCGGTCGGGCATGGGGCTGCAGTTCTCAAGCGGTCACGCTGCACTTGAGCCGCACGACCCGCGACTGGACTCCAGCCAGCCAGAGCCTGCAGCTCGGCGGCCAGCGGAGTGCGCCCCCGCTCCGAACATCGCGAGCCCAGGCCAGCACCAGTTTGGCCCGGCCGGCCGGGGCCTGGCGTGCCTGCGGAACTTGGGGTGGGGGGAGGGGGGGTGGGCAGAGCAGCGAGGACATCTCAGTGCCCCCTCACCCCCTGTCACCCACCATCCCGTTTGCTGCTCAGAGTCAGGTGGCTCCGGAAGAGCGGGGCTTCGGCCTGGTCTGCAGTCCCCGGAGCCTCCTAGGGCTTAGGGGCAGCCCAGCCAGGGCCCCAGGCGCCCATCCTGCCAGCTGCGCAAACCCCCTGGAGCGCCTCAGCCCCGTCTTTTCGCCCTACCGAGGCCCGCCCTGCCCCCACGCCGCGGGCCCAGCACAGGACCTTCCTGGGAGAGCAGACGAGCGACAGCCAGGGACACGGACAGGCCCTCGCACGCACCCACGCCAGGTGAGACAGAGGCAGAAAGAGTCGAGGGTTCAGAGAGAGACTGGAAGACAGCGTGTGGGCAGGGGGGGCCTCGGGAAGGATGCCGGGCAGCTGCAGAGACCACCCGGCCCTGAGCAGCCAAAGCGATGGGGGCGGGGGGAGGCCACTGAGCAGCGGCGGACCTGGAGAGGCCCAGGGTGGGAGGACACCTGAGATTCCGCGCTCCACGCACCGCCCCCTCCCAACCCCCTGCACGCATGCAACGCCGGGGCGCTCTGACACTAGCTTCTCTGGAGTTTTGTCACTTGAATTTCTCTCCCTCTGCTCAACTGAGTGATGACAGTGTATTGAACAGCTAGGACATTTCCAAATAAATTAAGCTTAGTGTTTCACAGGACACCCGGACATGAATGCAGAGACCAGCACGGATGCATGGACACCAACCTTGGTAACTGGACAACCAATGGGAAATTACTGACTCAGGAGAGAGAAAGAAACCCAAACAGATGGAATGAAGTGAACCGAAACACAAACTTTGCAACTCACACCCTAATTCAATTACAAACAAAAAAAAAGAAAGAAAACAACACTATAACCATTTTAGAAAAACAATAGACTTCTCCATAACCTTTGGTCGGGTGAGGAGTTCTAGCACACGACAAAATAAGCCACCTTTTCAAAATCGTGAATATGTTAGTTCACACATTGACTTTTACATTGAAATGTGTAACAAATAAACTTAAAATCATTGACTCACTACATAAGCATGGAAGTATTTTAAACATAAAATATGTTCTATAGTATTCAGGAAGCATTTGTCACATGTCTCACTGTATGAGACCCAAAACTGGAACTTAGTTGAAGAGTCAGGATAGTCTAAAAATGAATCCCTAACTAAAAGGAATACACAGGATTATTGTAGATAAAATAGGTTAAAGAAGAGAAGCTAGAAATCAGTCAATAAATGTTTTAGGGGTTAGGTTAGAGTGACTAGCCTCTGTGTGACTTTTTAAATTTTTCATGTTTGCATCTTCCAAATTTTCCACGCTGAGAATAATACTTTCATATCCGTTTCAAAATCAGTCTCACACTAAAGACAGTAAGCCTGGAATAAGAAATAAGAAATGCTTGGGGGGTAAAAAAAATGCTTGAACTAAAGGTGGTACTGATGAAATTTTTTGCAGGGCAGCCAAGGAGACACAGATGTAGAGAACAGACTTATGGACATGGGCAGGGGGGAGGAAGGAGAGGGTCAGATGAATGCAGAGTAACATGAAAATATATTACCATACGTAAAAACAGATGCCAAAGAAATTTGCTGTATGACTCAGGGGACTGAAACAGGGGCTCTGCAACAAGCTAGGGGTGGAATGGGGAGGGAAATGGGAGAGAGGTTCAGGAGGGAGGAGACATATATATACCTGTGGCTCATTCATGCTGATGTTTGGCAACAAAATTCTGTAAAGCAACTATCCTTCAATTGAAAGAAAAAGTCATGTTTGGACTTATCAAACAAGGTCTTGAGTACTTCTAGCATGGCCTTCTGTTTCGTGCTGCCCCCCTTAACTCATTCTTCCATATCATTAAACAGACTAGTCAAGTTTTTGCCAAAAATATCTTGAGTTCCTGCATTATGCTGATCCACTGCCTTCTCACGATCCAGTTTAGAATGGAGACCAAAGAAACCTTTTGTCGTGTCTTCAAGTATTTGAGGCCACACTATGTGACTTTTAAAAATAAATATGGATAAGACGGATATGACTAAAGCAATCTAATGACAATATCTGTGCTTCAGGAAAGACTTCTGCAGAGAACTAGTAAATTTTATATATAGTATGAGAAGAATTTTTTAAATGCATGCCAACGTTTATTTCTCCTCCGCTAGCCATCTGGACAAGGAAAACTGAGTTTACCAATCAATGTCCATAGTTATGCTCCCTCACCGATTTTTACCCAATATGTGTTACTCAGGCAGGAGACCCTGGTTCAGTTCCTGGGTCAGGAAGATCCGCTGGAGAAGGGATAAGCTACCCACTCCAGTAGTAGTGGGCTTTCCTTGTGGCTCAGTTGGTAAAGAATCATTCCTGTTTCACAAGACTAGCTCAACTCCTCTCAAAGCAAATACAGGATGGTAATAAATATGCAGGACAAAGCTGATTCTGTATATTTATAGTACTCACTCATGAGCTTGACAGAGGTACTAGATCTGTTACCACATTTCTTGTTCTAAGTAATATCCGCATGTACAGGTGAAAGTGGCTCTGATCGTGCCTGACTCTTTGCGGCCCCATGGACTATAGAGTCCGTGAATTCTCTAGGCCAGAATACTGGAGTGGGTAGCCTATCCCTTCTCCAGGGGATCTTCCCGACCCAGGACTGAAAGCGGGGTCTCCTGTGTTGCAGGCAGATTCTTTAGCAACTGAGCTAGTAGGGCTTCCCTGGTGGCTCAGTTGCTAAAGAATATCTGCATAACTGTCTATCGATTTGGCATTAGCAATCTGTCTGTGAGCAGGGCCGGTCATAAGCAGCTTCTGTGAGAAAACAGAAGCATGTCTGTCTGACTTGCTTCTCCGCGGAGCTTTCACTGTTCTTGCGCTAGTGCACATGGCAAGTATTAGGTTCGTTTTCTAAGTGAGAAAGTAATGGCTACTATCACAGCTGGCCACTGAGGTACTTAATGGGAGAGGCGAACCCAGCTCTGCCAAGCAGTAGCCAACAAGAAATCAGCTATTGTCATTGTAGCCAAGTTCCTTGAATTTGTAGTGTTATTTGCTGTGTTCTTCAAGAAGATGCATTCACCCTGCCAGTAAGACATATTTCCATAACACATAGCCATGCACTCAATTGATGTGCATCCTCCAGTAATGCCCAGCCCCGATGTCTTAGAGGAGCCTCTCTGCCCATTGTCATAAGCCAGTCTAATTTTGTGTGAGACCGTGAAAACTCAGTGTCTTTTTTACGCTTGTGCTTCTGACGGGAGGTCTGAGTAGGCACTTCTGAAGGTTTATTCCTGCCAGTCGTTGTCATATTTATCGAGTCTTTATTTTATATTTTTTCTTATTTTTTACTTCTACCAGTTTCTTGCTACCAACCCGTCTCCCTCCACCCTCGTGCACACACGATCAGTCATGGTATCCCGTGGACTTCAGCCCGCCAGACTCCTCTGTCCATGGATTTTTCCAGGCAAGAATACTGGAGTGGGTTGCCATTTCCTTCTCCATGTATGGAGTCTTTAAAGATTCCGTCACTGAGGTGTTGCTTCTCAACTTGTATATGCCCTTTCTCCCTAAGTGCAGTAGAAGTCATCCCCACTTCCCAACATGTCTGTCTTCCGACCTCTGCAGAATGTATTGCTTGAGTTCACCACAGCATCAGGATATTCTAGAAAGCCTTCTGATTGCAGTCTCTTCAGGAGGTTACAAGTGTTAAACCTCAGGATTTTACAAAGCACCTTTACAACCTCAGCTGAAAGGGACGTCAACATTCAGTGAAAGTCACAGGCTTCCATGGCCTGGACTTGATTATGGGCTGTGCTTTCATAATCATCATGTTTCCGATACCAACTAAGATGTCACTGAGAAATTTTTTTCTTTCTCATCATTGTATCTTTCATGTTTATTTAGATATATTATGGGTTTTCCTATATATCTTCCCTTAGGGATGAGGGTCTGAAGTCAGTAGAACTTACTACAACTGATTTCCAGGTAGCTGTGTTAGGACAGGAAAAAGAATGACCAGCTGCTGGATTCTTAAGATTATGTATGAAAATATGATTCGTTTTACTGTGTAAAGTCATCCGATTCTAACTTTCTGAAGTAGGAATTCAGAAAAATCAAAAAAAATCGCCTAACTACTAGGCGGTCTCCCATCCAAGTACTGACCAGGCCCGACCCTGCTCAGTTTCCCAGATCACAGGAGAGAGGGCACGTTCAGGGTGGTATGGCCTTAGACCGAGGCGGCTGCCAGGCGCCCCAGGAGCCCCGCGTTGCTCCTCCCTTGCGGTCTGACCTGCCGGTCGGGCCTGGGGCTGCAGTTCTCCAGGGGCGCGCGCTGCACTTGAGCCGCACGACCCGCGACTGGACTCTGGCCGGCCAGAGCCTACACCTCGGCGGCCAGCGGAGGGCGCCCCCGCTCCGCACACCGCGAGCCCAGGCCAGCACCCCTCTGGCACGGCCGGCCGGGGACTGGCGTGCCTGCGGAACCTGGGGTGGGAGGAGGGGGGTTGGGCAGAGCAGCGAGGACATCTCGGTGCCCCCTCACACCCTGTCACCCACCATCCCGTTCGCTGCTCAGGGTCAGGTGGCTCCGGACGAGCAGGGCTTCGGCCCGGGTCCGCGGACCCCGGAGCCTCCTGGGGCTTAGGGGCAGCCCAGCCGGGGCCCCAGGCGCCCGTTCTGCCGGCTGCGCAAACCCCATGGAGGGCCTCAGCCCCGTCTTTTCGCCCTACCGAGGCCCGCCCTGCCCCCATGCCGCGGGCCCAGCACAGGACCTTCCTGGGAGAGCAGACGAGCGACAGCCAGGGACACGGACAGGCACTCGCACGCACCCACGCCAGGTGAGACAGAGGCAGAAAGAGTCGAGGGTTCAGAGAGAGACTGGAAGACAGCGTGTGGGCAGGGGGGCCTCGGGCAGGATGCCGGGCAGCTGCAGAGACCACCCGGCCCTGAGCAGCCAAAGCGATGGGGGCGAGGGGAGGCCACTGAGCAGCGGTGGACCTGGAGAGGCCCATGGTGGGAGGACACCTGAGACCTCCGCGCTCTGCGCACTGCCCCCTCCCCCCAACCCCCTGCACGCATGCCACGCCGGGGCGCTCTGACACTAGCTTCTCTGGAGTTTTGTCACTTGAATTTCTCTCCCTCTGCTCAACTGAGTGATAACAGTGTATTGAACAGCTAGGTCATTTCCAAATAAATTAAGCTTAGTGTTTCACAGTACACCCGGACATGTATGGAGAGAACAGCACAGATGCATGGACACCAACCTTGGTAACTGGACAACCAATGGGAAATTACTGTCTGACTCAGGAGAGAGAAAGAAACCCGAACAGATGGAATGAAATGAACAGAAAAACAAGCTTTTCAACTCACACCCTAATTCAATTACCAGAAAATAAACAACACTATAACCATTTTAGAAAAACTATAGACCTCTCCATGACCTTTGGTCGGGTGAGGAGTTCAAACACAGCAAAAAAAAGCCAACTTTTCCAAGTCGTGAATATGTTAGTTCACACATTGACTTTTACATTGAAATGTGTAACAAATAAACTTAAAATCATTGACTCACTACATAAGCATGGAAGTATTTTAAACATAAAATATATTCTATAGTATTCAGGAAGCAACTTGCACATCTGTAAGTGTATCAGACCCAAAACTGTAACGTAGTGGAAGAGTCAGGATAGTCTAAAAATGAATCCCTAACTAAAAGGAACACACAGGATTACTGTAGATAAAAAAGGTTAAAGAAGAGAAGCTAGAAATCAGTCAATAAATGTCTTAGGTGTTAGCTTAGAGTGACTAGCCTCTGCGTGACTCTTTAAATTTTTCATGTTTGCAGCTTCCAAATTTTCCATGGTGAGAATAATACTTTCGCCTCCAAACCAGAGTGACTTGGGGACACAAAGGTAGAAGTCAATAATTTTCTTTGCCTATGTCTGAATATTTACAGTCAGAGGTAGAAAAGGAGGAGTCTGTCCCTTGTCTAGATGAGGTCAATCCCCAGGTGTGGGATGTCTCCAGCCCTGGTTTAGCCATAAATGTTCCACCAGTAAAGATTTCTCTGAGACCAAATGCTCCTTAGCCCTGGAAAAGACAATATCCCTTAAAACCAGAAGCTCTTGAGGGTCTTAGAACATTAGTTAACAAATACCGAGATACTGGAACTCGAATCAGCTGTGAGTCCCCCTGCAACACCCCAATCTTGCCCGTTCAAAAACCATATGGATCTTACCGATTCGTCCAGGATCTAAGAGCTGTTAATGAAGCTGTGGTTCCCATCCACCCCATAGTCCCAAACCCATATACCCTCCTATCCCAAGTCCCAGGAAATGCCAAGTAATTCTCAGTCTTGGACCTTCAAAGTGCTTTCTTTTCCATTTCTCTCCATCCTGAATCCCAAAAACTCTTTACTTTTGAGTGGCGGGACTTGGAATCAAGAGAGACCATACAACTCTCGACTGGACTCGACTACCCCAAGGGTTTAGGGACAGCCCTCATATCTTCGGGACTTCCTCGGGGAGAGAACTAAGGGAATTAACTTTAACAAACAGTAGTCTAATACAGTATGTGGATGACTTGCTCATAGCTAGGCCAGATTTTACCAGCTCTCAAATGGACACTATTTAAAACGCTAACTTTCCTGTATGAAAAGGGTTATCGAGTATCCCCCAAGTAGACTCAGATTAGCTTAACCCAAGGAAAATACCTTGGATTTATAATTACGGAGAGAAAAAGAATGCCTGACCCCGAGGGGAGATCCCTCATCTTAAATACCCCGTACCCCCAAACAAAACAACAGCTTAGGGGATTTTTAGGAAGGACCGGGTTTTGCAGGATCTGGATTCCTAATTATGGCAATCTGGCCAGACCCCTATATGAAAATTTAAGGGGGAAAGAGGAAGAGCCACTCGACTGGCATGAGACCTGCAAGGTGGCCTTTAATGCCCTAAAAGAGTCCATCACTACAGCCCCAGCTTTAGGCCTCCCCAACCTGAAGAAACCTTTTAGACTCTATGTTTCTGGAAGGACAGGAACTGCTCTTGGGGTGTTAGAGCAGATGATGGGGCCCGTATTACAACCTGTGGCTTATCTCTCAAAATAACTAGATGAGGTGGCCAGAGGGTGGCCCACTTGCCTCCGGGCAGTAGCAGCCACCGCTCTTATGTTTAAGGAGGCATCTCAGCTGACCCTGGGTCAGCCCACCACAGTGTATACGCCACACCGGGTGGAAGCAGTCTTGGAAACGAAAGGGGACAGGTGGATGACAGGGGTAAGGATCACCCAATACCAAGCCCTCCTCCTTGACACTCCAGAAATAAAGTTGAGGGTCTGCCAGACTTTAAATCCAGCAACCTTACTGCCAGATCCCCCTACCTCCCCTCTGGATCACCAATGCATACAAATCACAGACGAGTTGTACTCATCTCGCCGGGACCTATCAGAGACACATTTATCTGACCCAGAGGAAAACTGGCACACAGATGGCAGCAGTTTTGTAGAAAAGGGAGAGAGGAAAGCAGGATATGCTGTAGCGAGCCTGGAAGAAACTAAGGAAAGTGGGTCTCTTCCCCCAGACACCTCAGCCCAGAAAGCTGAACTTTTTGCCCTGACAAGAGCTTTGGAGTTAGGAGAAGGAAAGAGGATTAATATGTGTATGGACTCTAAGTATGCTTTCCTCATTCTGCATGCCCGTGCAGCAATTTGGAAAGAAAGAGGGATGCTCAGTGCCCGAAGCTCTGCTATTAAACACAAAGAGCTCATTCTCAGGCTCCTGGAGGCAGTCAAACTTCCTGCAAAATTAGCTCTCATCCACTGCAAGAGTCACCAAAAGGGGCAAGAAAAAGAGGCTCAGGGAAATAGGAAAGCTGATCAAGAGGCAGGACGAGCTGCCGGGGAAGCTACCTCTGCCACTGCTATCTGCCCCCTTTTCCCCAAGGAAACCCTGACTCCAGATTTTAGCCCAGGGGGACATTCCCGATATGCTGAGTGGGGCTGGGAGATTGGGTCACATGGGTGGTTTCAGCCTGATCAGGCCCAAAAAATACTCCCTGATTCTCAGGTTTAAAACATTACTAACTCCTTACATAAGATCGCCCATTTTGGAAAAGATAATCTAGAAATCTTGCTTAAGCCTATTCTCTCCCATCCGCAGATAGCTAAGGTTTTTAAACAGGTCACACAAAATTGTGACACCTGTCTAAAAAATAACCCAAAAACCAGACCTCCTCTAATTACACCTGTCCAACATCGGGGATCATACCCAGGAGCGGACTGGCAATGCCGCTCCGCATTTAGAATTTACAGCCATGCCCAAAACCCAAGGGTTTTCTTACTTGCTAGTCTTTATTGACACATTCACAGGATGGATCGAAGCGTTCCCTATTGAGACTGAGAGAGCTACAGATGTCTGTAAAGCTCTGCTGAAGGAGATGGTGCCTAGATTTGGGCTGCCTCGGTCACTTCAGAGTGACAACGGGCCCTCACTTACAGCCACGATACCCCAGAACCTAGCCGCAGGCTTAGGATTAAAATACCGGCTCCGCTCATCCTGGAGGCCTCAAGCTTCAGGAAAGGTGGAGAGAGCCAACCAGACTCTTAAAAGGGCACTGGCTAAGCTATGTCAGAAACACATAATAAGTGGACACATATGCTGCCCATAGCCCTCATGAGGCTACGGACATCCCCCAAACGGCCACTATTGTTAAGTCCTTATGAAATGATATATGGACGACCATTCTTAACTTCTGATTTGTTTCTTGACGAGGATGCCAATACACTCTTAAAACATATAATTGACCTGGGAAGGTTTCAGCAAGAACTCCAACGGTATGGAGAACAAACCACAGGAAGACTTGAAAAATCCCCAGGTAAAGCCAGGGGATCAAGTATCAGTAAAGACCTGGCAAGAAAAAGGGAGTCCAAACCAGCTGTCCGAGAAATGGACAGGGCCATATCAGGTTGTTCTAGTGACTTCAACTGCTGTAAAATTGAAGGGTCTATCTGCCTGGGTCCACAATTCTAGAATAAAACCCTATGGCCTACAGGAGGGGGAGACAGAAACTGAGACTCCAAAGCCAGAGGACAGCTATTCCTGTGAACCTGTTGAAGATCTCAGGCTCTTGTTCAAGCAGAACCCCATCAATCCTGCCTCAGATAAGTAAAATGCATCATATGATGTTCTTCTTCTTTCTAATCATATCTCCCTGTATGGCTATTGATCTCTCCCTAAACGAGGCATGTTCACTTGCAAACCACACTGCTTCTCAACTGAACCTAAGCAGCCCGGGCTGCATCTGCATTAATGACAAAGGTTGGGGGTATGTCCAACCCATCCCAGGGTATCACTATCAAAGGCCCACCCTTCCAGCCGAGCTATGGGCTGTTACTCAGCGCCCCCATGTGGTCGTAATATGGCCTTTTGGGAAAAGGGGGAAAAAAAACTTCATGTCTTTGTACCAGCAACAACTGTCTCAATTTACCCCCTGGATGACATCTGCAATCCCACCTGAGCCCTTATTTTCTCTCATGACTAACATCCCCCAAGTGACCTTCCCTATCTCTCTAAAAAGCCACTCCCTAACAGGGGTGTCAGTGAGAAATCTAGACGACTCACAATGTGGGGTGACCGTCACTGTTGAAACTGATGGGAAAAACCGGGACAGGCCCTGCAGCTGGGAGACCAGCCGACACCACCCACGGCCAGCACCCGCCTGGCCCGGCCCGGGGCGCTTCCCAGACCCCGAGCGGCCTGGCGAGGCTGCGGGAGCTCTGGCGGGGGTTGGGGAGGGGGGGTGGCTTGAGCGGGGAGGACGTCTCGGTGCCCCCGCACCCCCCGCCCCCCACCATCCCGTTCGCTGCTCAGGGTCACTTGGCTCCGGACGAGCGGGGCGTCGGCCCGGGGCCGCGGTCCCCGGAGCCTCCTGCGGGCTTAGGGGCCGCCCAGCCGGGGCCCCAGGCGCCCATCCTGCCAGCTGTGCAAACCCCCTGGAGTGCCTCAGCCCCACCCTGTCCCCAAACCGAGGCCGGCCCTGCCCCGACGCCACAGGCCCAGCACAGGACCTTCCTGAGAGAGTGGACGAGCGACAGCCAGGCACACGGACAGGCACTCGCACGCACCCACGTCAGGTGAGACAGAGGCAGAAAGAGATGAGGGTTCAGAGAGACACCGTAAGACAGCGTGTGGGCAGTGGGGGCTTCGGGCAGGATGCCGGGCAGCTTCAGAGACCACCCGGCCCTGAGCAGCAAAAGCAATGGGGGCGGGGGGAGGCTGCCGAGCACAGGCAGGCCTGCAGAGGCCCTGGTTGGGAGGGCACCTGAGATATCCGCGGTCCGCGCCCCTCCCACCCCAACCCCCTGAACGCACGCCCCTCTCCGACGAAAGCTTCTCCGGAGTTTGATCACCTGAATTTCTATCCTTGTGCTCAAATGAGTGATGACAGTATATTGCACAGCTAGGTCATTTCCAAATAAATTAAGCTTAGTGTTTCACAGGACACCCAGACATGAATGCAGAGACCAGCACGGATGCATGGACACCAACCTTGGTAACTGGACAACCAATGGGAAATTACTGTCTGACTCAGGATAGAGAAAGTAACCCGAACAGATGGAAAAATTGAACAGAAACACAAACTTTGCAACTCACACCCCAATTCAATTACCGAAAAAAACAACAACACTATAACCATTTTTGAAAAACAATAGACCTCTCCATGACCTTTCGTCCGGTGAGGAATTCTTACACACAACAAAAAAAGCCACCTTTTCCAAATCGAGAATATGTTAGTTCACACATTGATTTTACATTGAAATGTGTAACAAATAAACTTAAAATCATTGACTCACTACATACGCATGGAAGTATTTTAAACATAAAATATGTTCTATCGTATTCAGGAAGCACTTGGCACATCTGTAAGTGTGTCAGACCCCAAACTGGAACTTAATGGAAGAGTCAGGATAGTCTAAAAATGAATCCCTAACTAAAAGGAATACACAGGATTACGTAGATCAAAAAGGTTAAAGAAGAGAAACTAGAAATCAGTCAATAAATGTTTTAGGGTTTAGCCTAGAGTGACTAGCCTCTGCGTTACTTTTTAAATTTTTCATGTTTGCATCTTCCCAATTTTCCATGCTGAGAATAATACTTTCATATCAGTTTCGAGATCAGTCTCACACTAAAGACAGTAAGAGTGGAATAAGAAATAAGAAATGCTTGGGGGGGGGGAAGAAATGCTTGCACTAAAGGTGGTAGTGATGAAATTATTTGCAGGGCAGCCAAGGAGTCACAGATGTAGAGAACAGACTTATGGACACGGGCAGGGGGGAGGAAGGAGAGGGTGAGATGAATGCAGAGGAACATGGAAACATAGTACCATACGTTAAAAGAGATGCCAATGCAATTTGCTGTATGACTCAAGGGACTCAAACAGGGGCTCTGCAACAAGCTAGAGGGGTGGAATGGTTAGGAGGAGATGGGAGAGAGGTTCAGGATGGAGGAGACCTATGTAAACCTGTGGCTCATTCACGTTGATGTTTGGCAACAAAATTCTGTAAAGCAACTATCCTTCAATTGAAAGAAAAAGTCATGTTTGGACTTACCAAACAAGGTCTTGTGTACTTCTAGCATGGCCTTCTGTTTCGTGCTGCCATCCTTAATTCATTCTTCCATATCATTAAACAGACTAGTCAAGTTTTTCCCAAAAACATCTTGAGCTCCTGCATCATGCTGATCAACTGCCTTCTCTCGATCCAGTATAGAATGGAGACCAAAGAAACCTTTTGTCGTTTCTTCAAGTGATTGAAGCCACTCTATGTGATTTTAAAAAATAAATGTGGATAAGACGGATATGACCAAAGCAATCTAATGACAATATCTTTGCTTCATTAAAGACTTCTGCAGAGAACTAGTAAATTTTTTGTATAGTATCAGAAGAATTTTTTAAATCCACACCAACATTTCTTTCGCCTCCGCTAGCCATCTAGACAAGGAAAACTGATTTTACCAATCAATGTCCCTAGTTCTGCTCCCTCACCGATTTTTACGCAATATGTGTTACTCAGGCAGTAGACCCTGGTTCAATTCCTGGGTCAGGAAGATCCGCTGGAGAAGGGATAGGCTACCCACCCCAGGATTAGTGGGCTTCCCTTGTGGCTCAGTTGGTAAAGAATCATTCCTCTGTACCAAGAGTAGCTCAACTCCTCTCAAAGCAAATACAGGACGGTAGTCACTATGCAGGACAAAGATGATTCTGTACATTTATACTACTCGCTCATGAGCTTGACAGAGGTTCTAGATCTGTTACCACATTTTTTTTTTTTTAAGTGATATCCACATGTGCAGGTGAAAGTGGCTCAGTTCGTGCCTGACTCTTTGGGGCCCCAAGGACTACACAGTCCATGGAATTCTCTAGGCCAGAATACTGGAGTGGGTAGCCTATCCCTTCTCCAGGGGATCTTCCCGACCCAGGACTCAAAGCGGGGTCTCCTGCGTTGCAGGCAGATTCTTTAGCAACTGAGCTAGTAGGGCTTCCCTGGTGGCTCAGTTGCTAAAGAATATCTGCATAACTGTCTATCGGTTTGGAATTAGCAATCTGTCTATGAGCAGGGCCGGTCATAAGCAGCTTCTGTGAGAAAACAGAAGCATGTCTGCCTGACTTGCTTCTCTGGGGAGCATTCACTGTTCTTGCGCTAGTGCACATTGCAAGTTTCTAAGTGAGAAAGTAATGGCTATTATCACAGCTGGCCACTGAGGTACTTAATGGCAGAGGCAATCCCAGCTCTGCCAAGCAATAGCCATCACGAAATCAGCAATTGTCATTGTAGCCAAGTTCCGTGAATTTGTGGTGTTATTTGTTGTGTTCTTCAAGAAGATGCCTTCGCCCTGCCAGTAAGACATATTTCCATAACACACAGCCATGCACTCAATCGATGTGCATCCTCCAGTAAAGCATAGCCACAATGTCTTAGTGGAGCCTCTCTGTACATTGTCATAAGCCAGTCTAATTTTGTGTGAGACCGAGAAAACTCAGTGTCTTTATTACGCTTGTGCTTCTGACGGGAGGTTTGAGAAGGGACTTCTGAAGGTTTATTCCTACCAGTCGTTGTCATATTTATCGAGTCTTTATTTTATATTTTTTCTTATTTTTTACTTCTACCAGTTTCTTGCTACCAACCCGTCTCCCTCCACCCTCGTGCACACACGGTCAGTCATGGAATCCCGTGGACTTCAGCCCGCCAGACTCCTCTGCCCATGGATTTTTCCAGGCAAGAATACTGGAGTGGGTTGCCATTTCCTTCTCCATGTATGGAGTCTTTAAAGACTCCATCACTGAGGTGTTGCTTCTCTACTTGTACATGCCCTTCCTTCCTAAGTGCAGTAGAAGTCATCCCCACTTCCCAACATGTCTGTCTTCCGTCCTCTGGAGTATATATTGCTTGAGCTCACCACAGCGTCAGGATATTCTAGAAACCCTTCTGATTGCAGTCTCTTCGGGAGGTTACAAGTGCTTCAAACCTCAGAATTTTCCAAAGCACTTTTTAGACCTCAGCTGAAAGAGAAGTCAACACTCAGTGACAGTCACAGGCTTCCATGGCCTGGACTTGATTATGGGCTGTGCTTTCATAATCATCGTGTTTCCGATACCAACTAAGATGTCACTGAGAATTTTTTTTCTTTCTCATCATTGAATCTTTCATGTTTATTTAGATATTTTATGGGTTTTCCTATATATCTTCCCTTAGGGATGAGGGTCTTAAGTCAGTAGAACTTACTACAACTGATTTCCAGGTAGCTGTGTTAGGACAGGAAAAAGAATGACCAGCTGCTGGATTCTTAAGATTATGTATGAAAATATGATTCGTTTTACTGTGTGAAGTCATCTGATTCTAACTCTCTGAAGTAGGAATTCAGAAAAATCAAAAAAATCGCCTAACTACTAGGCGGTCTCCCATCCAAGTACTTACCAGGCCCGACCCTGCTCAGTTTCCCAGATCACAGGAGAGAGGGCACGTTCAGGGTGGTATGGCCTTAGACCGAGGCGGCTGCCAGGCGCCCCAGGATCCCCGCGTTGCGCCTCCATTGCGGTCTGACCTGCCGGTCGGGCCTGGGGCTGCAGTTCTCCAGCGGGCGCGCGCTGCACTTGAGCCGCACGACTCGCGACTGGACTCCGGCCGGCCAGAGCCTGCAGCTCGGCGGCCAGCGGAGGGCGCCCCCGCTCCGCACACCGCGAGCCCAGGCCAGCACCCGTCTGGCCCGGGCGGCCGGGGCCTGGCGTGCCTGCGGAACCTGGGGTGGGGGGAGGGGGGGTGGGCAGAGCAGCGAGGACATCTCGGTGCCCCCTCACACCCTGTCACCCACCATCCCGTTCGCTGCTCAGGGTCAGGTGGCTCCGGACGAGCAGGGCTTCGCCCCGGGTCCGCGGTCCCCGGAGCCTCCTGGGGCTTAGGGGCAGCCCAGCCGGGGCCCCAGGCGCCCGTCCTGCCGGCTGCGCAAACCCCCTGGAGCGCCTCAGCCCTGTCTTTTTGCCCTACCGAGGCCCGCCCTGCCCCCACGCCATGGGCCCAGCACAGGACCTTCCTGGGAGAGCAGACGAGCGACAGCCAGGCACAGGGACAGGCACTCGCACGCACCCACGCCAGGTGAGACAGAGGCAGAAAGAGTCGAGGGTTCAGAGAGAGACTGGAAGACAGCGTGTGGGCAGGGGGAGCCTCGGGCAGGATGCCGGGCAGCTGCAGAGACCACCCGGCCCTGAGCAGCCAAAGCGATGGGGGCGGGGGGAGGCCACTGAGCAGCGGCGGACCTGGAGAGGCCCATGGTGGGAGGACAACTGAGACCTCCGCGCTCCGCGCACCGCCCCCTCCCCCCAACCCCCTGCACGCATGCCACGCCGGGGCGCTCAGACACTAGCTTCTCTTGAGTTTTGTCACTTGAATTTCTCTCCCTCTGCACAACTGAGTGATGACAGTGTATTGAACAGCTAGGTCATTTCCAAAAAATTAAGCTTAGTGTTTCACAGGACACCCGGACATGTATGGAGAGACCAGCACGGATGCATGGACACCAACCTTGGTAACTGGACAACCAATGGGAAATTACTGTCTGACTCAGGAGAGAGAAAGAAACCCGAACAGATGGAATGAAATGAACAGAAAAACAAGCTTTGCAACTCACACCCTAATTCAATTACCAGAAAATAAACAACACTATAACAATTTTAGAAAAACTATAGACCTCTCCATGACCTTTGGTCGGGTGAGGAGTTCAAACACACAGCAAAAAAAAGCCAACTTTTCCAAGTCGTGAATATGTTAGTTCACACATTGAATTTTACATTGAAATGTGGAACAAATAAACTTAAAATCATTCACTCACTACATAAGCATGGAAGTATTTTAAACATAAAATATACTCTATAGTATTCAGGAAGCAATTAGCACATCTGTAAGTGTATCAGACCCAAAACTGGAACGTAGTGGAAGAGTCAGGATAGTCTAAAAATGAATCCCTAACTAAAAGGAACACACAGGATTACTGTAGATAAAAAAGGTTAAAGATGAGAAGCTAGAAATCAGTCAATAAATGTCTTAGGGGTTAGCTTAGAATGACTAGCCTCTGCGTGACTCTTTAAATTTTTCATGTTTGCAGCTTCCAAATTTTCCATGGTGAGAATAATACTTTCGCCTCCAAACCAGAGTGACTTGGGGACACAAAGGTAGAAGTCGATAATTTTCTTTGCCTATGTCTGAATATTTACAGTCAGAGGTAGAAAAGGAGGAGTCTGTCCCTTGTCTAGATGATGTCAATCCCCAGGTGTGGGATGTCTCCAGCCCTGGTTTAGCCATAAATGTTCCACCAGTAAAGATTTCTCTGAGACCAAATGCTCCCTAGCCCTGGAAAAGACAATATCCCTTAAAACCAGAAGCTCTTGAGGGTCTTAGACCATTAGTTAACAAATGCCGAGATACTGGAACTCAAATCAGCTGTGAGTCTCCCTGCAACACCCCAATCTTGCCCGTTCAAAAACCAGATGGATCTTACCGATTCGTCCAGGATCTAAGAGCTGTTAATGAAGCTGTGGTTCCCATCCACCCCATAGTCCCAAACCCATATACCCTCCTATCCCAAGTCCCAGGAAATGCCAAGTACTTCTCAGTCTTGGACCTTCAAGGTGCTTTCTTTTGCATTCCTCTCCATCCTGAATCCCAAAAACTCTTTGCTTTGGAGTGGCGGGACTTGGAAACAAGAGAGACCATACAACTCTCCACTGGATTCGACTACCCCAAGGGTTTAGGGACAGCCCTCATATCTTCGGGACTTCCTCGGGGAGAGAACTAAGGGAATTAACTTTAACAAACAGTAGTCTAATACAGTATGTGGATGACTTGCTCATAGCTAGGCCAGATTTTACCAGCTCTCAAATGGACACTATTTAAAATGCTAACTTTCCTGTATGAAAAGGGTTATCGAGTATCCCCCAAGTAGGCTCAGATTAGCTTAACCCAAGTAAAATACCTTGGATTTATAATTACGGACAGGAAAAGAATGCCTGACCCCGAGGGGAGATCCCTCATCTTAAATACCCCGTACCCCCAAACAAAACAACAGCTTAGGGGATTTTTAGGAAGGACCAGGTTTTGCAGGATCTGGGTTCCTAATTATGGCAATCTGGCCAGACCCCTATATGAAAATTTAAGGGGGAAAGAGGAAGAGCCACTCGACTGGCATGAGACCTGCAAGGTGGCCTTTAATGCCCTAAAAGAGTCCATCACTACAGCCCCAGCTTTAGGCCTCCCCAACCTGGAGAAGCCTTTTAGACTCTATGTTTCTGGAAGGACAGGAACTGCTCTTGGGGTGTTAGAGCAGATGATGGGGCCCATATTACAACCTGTGGCTTATCTCTGAAAATAACTAGATGAGGTTGCCAGAGGGTGGCCCACTTGCCTCCGGGCAGTAGCAGCCACGGCTCTTATGGTTAAGGAGGCATCTAAGCTGACCCTGGGTCAGCCCACCACAGTGTATACGCCTCAATGGGTGCAAGCAGTCTTGGAAACGAAAGGGGACAGGTGGATGACAAGGGGAAGGATCACCCAATACCAAGCCCTCCTCATTGACACTCCAGAAATAATGTTGAGGGTCTGCCAGACTTTAAATCCAGCAACCTTACTGCCAGATCCCCCTACCTTCCCTCTGGATCACCAATGCATACAAATCACAGACGAGTTACAGTCTTCTCGCCGGGACCTATCAGAGACACCTTTATCTGACCCAGAGGAAAACTGGCACACACATGGCAGCAATTTTGTAGAAAAGGGAGAGAGGAAAGCAGGATATGCTGTAGCGAGCCTGGAAGAAACTAAGGAAAGTGGGTCTCTTCCCCCAGACACCTCAGCCCAGAAAGCTGAACTATTTGCCCTGACAAGAGCTTTGGAGTTAGGAGAAGGAAAGTGGATTAATGTGTGTATGGACTCTAAGTATGCTTTCCTCATTCTGCATGCCCGTGCAGCAATTTGGAAAGAAAGAGGGATGCTCAGTGTCCGAAGCTCTGCTATTAAACACAAAGAGCTCATTCTCAGGCTCCTGGAGGCAGTCAAACTTCCTGCAAAATTAGCTGTCATCCACTGCAAGTGTCACCAAAAGGGGCAAGAAAAAGAGGCTCAGGGAAATAGGAAAGCTGATCAAGAGGCAGGACGAGCTGCCGCGGAAGCTACCTCTGCCACTGCTATCTGCCCCCTTTTCCCCAAGGAAACCCTGACTCCAGATTTTACTCCAGGGGGACATTCGCGATATGCTGAGCGGGGTTGGGAGATTGGGTCACATGGATGGTTTCAGCCTGATCAGGCCCAAATAATACTCCCTGATTCTCAGGTGAAAAACATTACTAACTCCTTACATAAGAGCGCCCATTTTGGAAATGATAATCTAGAAATCTTGCTTAAGCCTATTCTCTCCCATCCCCAGTTAGCTAAGGTTGTTAAACAAGTCACACAAAATTGTGACACCTGTCTAAAAAATAACCCGAAAACCAGACCTCCTCTAATTACACCTGTCCAACATCGGGGATTATACCCAGGAGCGTACTGGCAATGCCGCTCCGCATTTAAATTTAGAGACATGCCCAAAACCCAAGGCTTTTCTTACTTGCTAGTCTTTATTGACACATTCACAGGATGGATCGAAGCGTTCCCTACTGAGACTGAGAGAGCTACAAAAGTCTGTAAAGCTCTGCTGAAGGAGATAGTGCCTAGGTTTGGGCTGCCTCGGTCACTTCAGAGTGACAACGGGCCCTCACTTACAGCCACGATACCCCAGAACCTAGCCGCATGCTTAGGCATAAAATACCAGCTCTGCAAATCCTGGAGGCCTCAAGCTTCAGGAAAGGTAGAGAGAGCCAACAAGACTCTTAAAAGGGCTCTGGCTAAGCTATGTCAGAAACACATAATAAGTGGACACATATGCTGCCCATAGCTCACATGAGGCTACGGACATCCCCTAAAAGGCCACTGTTGTTAAGTCCTCATGAAATGATGTATGGACGACCATTCTTAACTTCTGATTTGTTTCTTGACGAGGATGCCAATACACTCTTAAAACATATAATTGACCTGGAAAGTTTCAGCAAGAACTCCAACGGTATGGAGAACAAACCACAGGAAGACTTGAAAAATCCCCAGGTAAAGCCAGGGGATCAAGTATCAGTAAAGACCTGGCAAGAAAAAGGGAGTCCAAACCAGCTGTCCGAGAAATGGACAGGGCCATATCAGGTTGTTCTAGTGACTTCAACTGCTGTAAAAGTGAAGGGTCTATCTGCCTGGGTCCACAATTCTAGAATAAAACCCTATGGCCTACAGGAGGGGGAGACCGAAACTGAGACTCCAAAGCCAGAGGACAGCTATTCCTGTGAACCTGTTGAAGATCTCAGGCTCTTGTTCAAGCAGAACCCCATCAATCCTGCCGCAGATAAGTAAAATGCATCATATGATGTTCTTCCTCTTTCTAATCATATCTCCCTGTATGGCTATTGATCTCTCCCTAAACGAGGCATGTTCACTTGCAAACCACACTGCTTCTCAACTGAACCTAAGCAGCCCGGGCTGCATCTGCATTAATGACAAAGGTTGGGGGTATGTCCAACCCATCCCAGGGTATCAGTATCAAAGGCCCACCCTTCCAGCCGAGCTATGGGCTGTTACTCAGCGCCCCCATGTGGTCGTAATATGGCCTTTTGGGGAAAGGGGGAAAAAAAACTTCATGTCTTGGTACCAGCAACAACTGTCTCTATTTACCCCCTGGATTACATCTGCAATCCCACCTGAGTCCTTATTTTCTCTCATGACTAACATCCCTCAAGTGACCTTCCCTATCTCTCTAAAAAGCCACTCACTAACAGGGGTGTCAGTGAGAAATCTAGACGACTCACAATGTGGGGTGACCGTCACTGTTGAAACTGATGGGAAAAACCGGGACAGGCCCTGCAGCTGGGAGACCAGCCGACGCCACCCCTGGCCAGCACGCGCCTGGCCAGGCCCGGGGCGCTTCCCGGACCCCAAGCGACCTGGCGACGCTGTGGGAGCTCTGGCGGGGGTTGGGGTGGGGGGTGGCTTGAGCGGGGAGGACGTCTCGGTTCCTCCCCACCCCCCGCCCCCCACCATCCCGTTCGCTGCTCAGGGTCACGTGGCTCCAGACGAGCGGGGCGTCGGCCCGGTGCCGCAGTCCCCAGAGCCTCCTGCGGGCTTAGGGGCAGCACAGCCCGGGCCCCAGGCGCCCATCCTGCCGGCTGTGCAAACCCCCTGGAGTGCCTCAGCCCCGCCCTGTCCCCAAACCGAGGCCCGCCCTGCCCCCACGCCATGGGCCCAGCAGAGGACCTTCCTGAGAGAGCGGACGAGCGACAGCCAGGCACACGGACAGGCACTCGCACGCACCCACGCCAGGTGAGACAGAGGCAGAAAGAGTCGAGGGTTCAGAGAGAGACTGGAAGACAGCGTTTGGGCAGGGGGGGTCTCGGGCAGGTTGCCGGGCAGGTGCAGAGACCACCCGGCCCTGAGCAGCCAAAGCGATGGGGACGGGGGGAGGCCACTGAGCAGCGGCGGGCCTGGAGAGGCCCAGGGTGGGAGGACACCTGAGATCTCCTCGCTCCGCGCCCCGCCCCCCTCCCCCCAACCCCCTGCACGCATGCCAGGCCGGGGCGCTCTGACACTAGCTTCTCTGGAGTTTTGTCACTTGAATTTCTCTCCCTCTGCTCAACTGAGTGATGACAGTGTATTGAACAGCTAGGTCATTTCCAAATAAATTAAGCTTAGTGTTTCACAGGACACCCGGACATGTATGGAGAGACAAGCACGGATGCATGGACACCAACCTTGGTAACTGGACAAGCAATGGGAAATTACTGTCTGACTCAGGAGAGAGAAAGAAACCCGAACAGATGGAATGAAATGAACAGAAACACAAGCTTTGCAACTCACACCCTAATTCAATTACCAGAAAATAAACAACACTATAACCATTTTAGAAAAACAATAGACCTCTCCATGACCTTTGGTCGGGTGAGGAGTTCAAACACACAGCAAAAAAAGCCAACTTTTCCAAGTCGTGAATATGTTAGTTCACACATTGATTTTTACATTGAAATGTGTAACAAATAAACTTAAAATCATTGACTCACTACATAAGCATGGAAGTATTTTAAACATAAATTATGTTCTATAGTATTCAGGAAGCACTTGGCACATCTCTAAGTGTATCAGACCCAAAACTGGAACGTAGTGGAAGAGTCAGGATAGTCTAAAAATGAATCCCTAACTAAAAGGAACACATAGGATTACTGTAGATAAAAAGGTTAAAGAAGAGAAGCTAGAAATCAGTCAATAAATGTCTTAGGGGTTAGCTTAGATTGACTAGCCTCTTCGTGACTCTTTAAATTTTTCATGTTTGCAGCTTCCAAATTTTCCATGGTGAGAATAATACTTTCGCCTCCAAACCAGAGTGACTTGGGGACACAAAGGTAGAAGTCGATAATTTTCTTTGCCTATGTCTGAATATTTACAGTCAGAGGTAGAAAAGGAGGAGTCTGTCCCTTGTCTAGATGATGTCAATCCCCAGGTGTGGGATGTCTCCAGCCCTGGTTTAGCCATAAATGTTCCACCAGTAAAGATTTCTCTGAGACCAAATGCTCCCTAGCCTTGGAAAAGACAATATCCCTTAAAACCAGTAGCTCTTGAGGGTCTTAAACCATTAGTTAACAAATACCGAGATACTGGAACTCAAATCAGCTGTGAGAACCCCTGCAACACCCCAATCTTGCCCATTCAAAAACCAGATGGATCTTACCGATTCGTCCAGGATCTAAGAGCTGTTAATGAAGCTGTGGTTCCCATCCACCCCATAGTCCCAAACCCATATATGCTTCTATTCCAAGTCACAGGAAATGACAAGTACTTCTCAGTCTTGGACCTTCAAGGTGCTTTCTTTGCATGCCTCTCCATCCTGAATCCCAAAAACTCTTTGCTTTTGAGTGGCGGGACTTGGAAACAAGAGAGACCATACAACTCTCGACTGGACTCGACTACCCCAATGGTTTAGGGACAGCCCTCATATCTTCGGGACTTCCTTGGGGAGAGAACTAAGGGAATTAACTTTAACAAACAGTAGTCTAATACAGTATGTGGATGACTTGCTCATAGCTAGGCCAGATTTTAACAGCTCTGAAATGGACACTATTTAAAACGCTAACTTTCCTGTATGAAAAGGGTTATCGAGTATCCTCCAAGTAAGCTCAGATTAGCTTAACCCAAGTAAAATACCTTGGATTTATAATTACGGAGAGAAAAAGAATGCCTGACCCCGAGGGGAGATCCCTCATCTTAAATATCCCGTACCCCCAAACGAAACAACAGCTTAGGTGATTTTTAGGAAGGACCGGGTTTTGCAGGATCTGGATTCCTAATTATGGCAATCTGGCCAGACCCCTATATGAAAATTTAAGGGGGAAAGAGGAAGAGCCACTCGACTGGCATGAGACCTGCAAGGTGGCCTTTAATGCCCTAAAAGAGTCCATCACTACAGCCCCAGCTTTAGGCCTCCCTAACCTGGAGAAGCCTTTTAGACTCTATGTTTCTGGAAGGACAGGAACTGCTCTTGGGGTGTTAGAGCAGATGATGGGGCCCGTATTACAACCTGTGACTTATCTCTCAAAATAACTAGATGAGGTGGCCAGAGGGTGGCCCACTTGCCTCCGGGCAGTAGCAGCCACCGCTCTTATGGTTAAGGAGGCATCTAAGCTTACCCTGGGTGAGCCCACCACAGTGTATACGCCTCACCAGGTGCAAGCAGTCTTGGAAACGAAAGGGGACAGGTGGATGGCAAGGGGAAGGATCACCCAATACCAAGCCCTCCTCCTTGACACTCCAGAAATAAAGTTGAGGGTCTGCCAGACTTTAAATCCAGCAACCTTACTGCCAGATCCCCCTACCTCCCCTCTGGGTCACCAATGCATACAAATCACAGACGAGTTATATTCTTCTCGCCGGGACCTATCAGAGACACCTTTATCTTTCCCAGAGGAAAACTGGCACACAGATGGCAGCAGTTTTGTAGAAAAGGGAGAGAGGAAAGCAGGATATGCTGTAGCGAGCCTGGAAGAAACTAAGGAAAGTGGGTCTCTTCCCCCAGACACCTCAGCCCAGAAAGCTGAACTTTTTGACCTGACAAGAGCTTTGGAGTTAGGAGAAGGAAAGAGGATTAATGTGTGTATGGACTCTAAGTATGCATTCCTCATTCTGCATGCCCGTGCAGCAATTTGGAAAGAAAGAGGGATGCTCAGTGCCCGAAGCTCTGCTATTAAACACATAGAGCTCATTCTCAGGCTCCTGGAGGCAATCAAACTTCCTGCAAAATTAGCTGTCATCCACTGCAAGAGTCACCAAAAGGGGCAAGAAAAAGAGGCTCAGGGAAATAGGAAAGCTGATCAAGAGGCAGGACGAGCTGCTGCGGAAGCTACCTCTGCCACTGCTATCTGCCCCCTTTTCCCCAAGGAAACCCTGACTCCAGATTTTACCCCAGGGGGACATTCCCGATATGCTGAGCAGGGCTGGGAGATTGGGTCACATGGGTGGTTTCAGCCTGATCAGTCCCAAATAATACTCCCTGATTCTCAGGTTTAAAACATTACTAACTCCTTACATAAGAGTGCCCATTTTGGAAAAGATAATCTAGAAATCTTGCTTAAGCCAATTCTCTCCCATCCCCAGTTAGCTAAGGTTGTTAAACAAGTCACACAAAATTGTGACACCTGTCTATGAAATAACGCAAAAACCAGACCTCCTTTAATTACACCTGTAAAACATCGGGGATCATACCCAGGAGCGGACTGGCAAGTAGAATTTACAGCCATGCCCAAGACCCAAGGGTTTTCTTACTTGCTAGTCTTTATTGACACATTCACAGGATGGATCGAAGCGTTCCCTACTGAGACTGAGAGAGTTACAGAAGTCTGTAAAGCTCTGCTGAAGGAGATAGTGCCTAGGTTTGGGCTGCCTCGGTCACTTCAGAGTGACAACAGGCCCTCACTTACAGCCACGATACCCAGAACCTAGCCGCATGCTTAGGCATAAAACACCAGCTCCGCTCATCCTGGAGGCCTCAAGCTTCAGGAAAGGTAGAGAGAGCCAACCAGACTCTTAAAAGGGCTCTGGCTAAGCTATGTCAGAAACACATAATAAGTGGACACATATGCTGCCCATAGCTCACATGAGGCTACGGACATCCCCCAAACGGCCACTATTGTTAAGTCCTTATGAAATGATGTATGGACGACCATTCTTAACTTCTGATTTGTTTCTTGACGAGGATGCCAATACACTCTTAAAACATATAATTGACCTGGGAAGTTTCAGCAAGAACTCCAACGGTATGGAGAACAAACCACAGGAAGACTTGAAAAATCCCCAGGTAAAGCCAGGGGATCAAGTATCTGTAAAGACCTGGCAAGAAAAAGGGAGTCCAAACCAGCTGTCCGAGAAATGGACAGGGCCATATCAGGTTGTTCTAGTGACTTCAACTGCTGTAAAAGTGAAGGGTCTATCTGCCTGGGTCCACAATTCTAGAATAAAACCCTATGGCCTACAGGAGGGGGAGACAGAAACTGAGACTCCAAAGCCAGAAGACAGCTATTCCTGTGAACCTGTTGAAGATCTCAGGCTCTTGTTCAAGCAGAACCCCATCAATCCTGCCTCAGATAAGTAAAATGCATCATATGATGTTCTTCCTCTTTCTAATCATATCTCCCTGTATGTCTATTGATCTCTCCCTAAACGAGGCATGTTCACTTGCAAACCACACTGCTTCTCAACTGAACCTAAGCAGCCCGGGCTGCATCTGCATTAATGACAAAGGTTGGGGGTATGTCCAACCCATCCCAGGGTATCAATATCAAAGGCCCACCCTTCCAGCCGAGCTATGGGCTGTTACTCAGCGCCCCCATGTGGTCGTAATATGGCCTTTTGGGAAAACGGGGAAAAAAAACTTCATGTCTTGGTACCAGCAACAACTGTCTCTATTTAACACCTGGATGACATCTGCAATCCAACCAGAGCCCTTATTTTCTCTCATGACTAACATCCCCCAAGTGACCTTCCCTTTCTCTCTAAAAAGGCACTCCCTAACAGGGGTGTCAGTGAGAAATCTAGACGACTCACAATGTGGGGTGACCGTCACTGTTGAAACTGATGGGAAAAACCGGGACAGGCCCTGCAGCTGGGAGACCAGCCGACGCCACCCCCGGCCAGCACGCGCCTGGCCAGGCCCGGGGCGCTTCCCGGACCCCAAGCGGCCTGGCGACGCTGCGGGAGCTCTGGCGGGGGTTGGGAAGGGGGGTGGCTTGAGCCGGGCAGACGTCTCGGTGCCCCCACACCCCCCGCCCCCCACCATCCCCTTCCCTGCTCAGGGTCACGTGGCTCCGGACGAGCGGGGCGTCGGCACGGGGCCGCGGTCCCCGGAGCCTCCTGCGGGCTTAGGGTCAGCCCAGCAGGGGCCCCAGGCGCCCATCCTGCCGGCTGTGCAAACCCCCTGGAGTGCCTCAGCCCTGCCCTGTCCCCAAACCGAGGCCCGCCCTGCCCCCACGCCACGGGCCCAGCACAGGACCTTCCTGAGAGAGCGGACGAGCGACAGCCAGGCACACGGACAGGCACTCGCACGCACCCACGCCAGGTGAGACAGAGGCAGAAAGAGTCGAGGGTTCAGAGAGAGACTGGAAGACAGCGTGTGGGCAGGGGGGGCCTCGGGCAGGATGCCGGGCAGCTGCAGAGACCACCCGGCCCTGAGCAGCCAAAGCGATAGGGGCGGGGGGAGGCCACTGAGTAGCGGCGGGCCTGGAGAGGCCCAGCTGGGAGGACACCTGAGATCTCCGCGCTTCGCGCCCCGCCCCCCTCCCCCCAACCCTCTGCACGCATGCCACGCTGGGGCGCTCTGACACTAGCTTCTCTGGAGTTTTGTCACTTGAATTTCTCTCCCTCTGCTCAACTGAGTGATGACAGTGTATTGAACAGCTAGGTCATTTCCAAATAAATTAAGCTTAGTGTTTCACAGGACACCCGGACATGTATGGAGAGACCATCACGGATGCATGGACACCAACCTTGGTAACTGGACAAGCAATGGGAAATTACTGTCTGACTCAGGAGAGAGAAAGAAACCCGAACAGATGGAATGAAATGAACAGAAACACAGGCTTTGCAACTCACACCCTAATTCAATGACCAGAAAATAAACAACACTATAACCATTTTAGAAAAACAATAGACCTCTCTATGACCTTTGATCGGGTGAGGAGTTCAAACACACACCAAAAAAAAAAGCCAAATTTTCCAAGTCGTGAATATGTTAGTTCACACATTGACTTTTACATTGAAATGTGTAACAAATAAACTTAAAATCATTGACTCACTACATAAGCAAGGAAGTATTTTAAACATAAAATATGTTCTATAGTATTCAGGAAGCACTTGGCACATCTGTAAGTGTATGAGACCCAAAACTGGAACGTAGTGGAAGAGTCAGGATAGTCTAAAAATGAATCCCTAACTAAAAGGAACACACAGGATTACTGTAGATAAAAAAGATTAAAAAAGAGAAGCTAGAAATCAGTCAATAAATGTCTTAGGGGTTAGCTTCGAGTGACTAGCCTCTGCGTGACTCTTTAAATTTTTCATGTTTGCAGCTTCCAAATTTTCCATTTTGAGAATAATACTTTCGCCTCCAAACCAGAGTGACTTGGGGACACAAAGGTAGAAGTCGATAATTTTCTTTGCCTATGTCTGAATATTTACAGTCAGAGGTAGAAAAGGAGGAGTCTGTCCCTTGTCTAGATGATGTCAATCCCCAGGTGTGGGATGTCTCCAGCCCTGGTTTAGCCATAAATGTTCCACCAGTAAAGATTTCTCTGAGACCAAATGCTCCCTAGCCCTGGAAAAGACAATATCCCTTAAAACCAGTAGCTCTTGTGGGTCTTAAACCATTAGATAACAAATACCGAGATACTGGAACTCGAACCACATGTGAGTCCCCCTGCAACACCCCAATCTTGCCCGTTCAAAAACCAGATGGACCTTACCGATTCGTCCAGGATCTAAGAGCTGTTAATGAAGCTGTGGTTCCCATCCACCCCATAGTCCCAAACCCATATACGCTCCTATCCCAAGTCCCAGGAAATGCCAAGTACTTCTCAGTCTTGGACCTTCAAGGTGCTTGCTTTTGCATTCCTCTCCATCCTGAATCCCAAAAACTCTTTGCTTTGGAGTGGCGGGACTTGGAAACAAGAGAGACCATACAACTCTCGACTGGACTCAACTACCCCAAGTGCTAGGTACAGCCCTCATATCTTCGGGATTTCCTCGGGGAGAGAACTAAGGGAATTAACTTTAACAAACAGTAGTCTAATACAGTATGTGGATGACTTGCTCATAGCCAGGCCAGATTTTCCAGCTCTCAAATGGACACTATTTAAAACGCTAACTTTCCTTTATGAAAAGGGTTATCGAGTATCCCCCAAGTAGTCTCAGATTAGCTTAACCCAAGTAAAATACCTTGGATTTATAATTACGGAGAGAAAAAGAATGCCTGACCCCGAGGGGAGATCCCTCATCTTAAATACCCCGTACCCCCAAACAAAACAACAGCTTAGGGGATTTTTAGGAAGGACCGGGTTTTGCAGGATCTGGGTTCCTAATTATGGCAATCTGGCCAGACCCCTATATGAAAATTTAAGGGGGAAAGAGGAAGAGCCACTCGACTGGCATGAGACCTGCAAGGTGGCCTTTAATGCCCTAAAAGAGTCTATCACTACAGCCCCAGCTTTAGGCCTCCCCAACCTGGAGAAGCCTTTTAGATTCTATGTTTCTGGAAGGACAGGAACTGCTCTTGGGGTGTTAGAGCAGATGATGGGGCCCGTATTACAACCTGTGGCTTATCTCTCAAAATAACTAGATGAGGTGGCCAGAGGGTGGCCCACTTGCCTCCCGGCAGTAGCAGTCACCGCTCTTATGGTTAAGGAGGCATCTAAGCTGACCCTGGGTCAGCCCACCACAGTGTATACGCCTCACCGGGTGGAAGCAGTCTTGGAAACGAAAGAGGACAGGTGGATGACAGGGGGAAGCATCACCCAATACCAAGCCCTCCTCCTTGACTCTCCAGAAATAAAGTTGAGGGTCTGCCAGACTTTAAATCCAATAAATTTACTGCCAGATCCCCCTACCTCCCCTCTGGATCACCAATGCATACAAATCACAGACGAGTTATACTCTTCTCGCCGGGACCTATCAGAGACACCTTTATCTGACCCAGAGGAAAACTGGCACACAGATGGCAGCAGTTTTGTAGCAAAGGGAGAGAGGAAAGCAGGATATGCTGTATCGAGCCTGGAAGAAACTAAGGAAAGTGGGTCTCTTCCCCCAGACACCTCAGCCCAGAAAGCTGAACTTTTTGCCCTGACAAGAGCTTTGGAGTTAGGAGAAGAAAAGAGGATTAATGTGTGTATGGACTCTAAGTATGCTTTCCTCATTCTGCATGCCCATGCAGCAATTTGGAAAGAAGGAGGGATGCTCAGTGCCGAAAGCTCTGCTATTAAACACAAAGAGCTCATTCTCAGGCTCCTGGAGGCAGTCAAACTTCCTGCAAAATTAGCTGTCATCCACTGCAAGAGTCACCAAAAGGGGCAAGAAAAAGAGGCTCAGGGAAATAGGAAAGCTGATCAAGAGGCAGGACGAGCTGCCGGGGAAGCTACCTCTGCCACTGCTATCTGCCCCCTTTTCCCCAAGGAAACCCTGACCCCAGATTTTACCCCAGGGGGACATTCCCGATATGCTGAGCGGGGCTGGGAGATTGGGTCACATGGGTGGTTTCAGCCTGATCAGGCCCAAATAATACTCCCTGATTCTCAGGTTTAAAACATTACTAACTCCTTACATAAGAGCGCCCATTTTGGGAAAGATAATCTAGAAATCTTGCTTAAGCCTATTCTCTCCCATCCCCAGTTAGCTAAGGTTGTTAAACAAGTCACACAAAATTGTGACACCTGTCTAAAAAATAACTCAAAAACCAGACCTCCTCTAATTACACCTGTCCAACATCGGGGATTATACCCAGGAGCGGACTGGCAAGTAGAATTTACAGCCATGCCCAAGACCCAAGGGTTTTCTTACTTGCTAGTCTTTATTGACACATTCACAGGATGGATCGAAGCGTTCCCTACTGAGACTGAGAGAGCTACAGAAGTCTGTAAAGCTCTGCTGAAGGAGATAGTGCCTAGGTTTGGGCATCCTCGGTCACTTCAGAGTGACAACGCGCCCTCACTTACAGCCAAGATACCCCAGAACCTAGCCGCATGCTTAGGCATAAAATACCGGCTCCGCTCATCCTGGAGGCCTCAAGCTTCAGGAAAGGTAGAGAGAGCCAACCAGACTCTTAAAAGGGCTCTGGCTAAGCTATGTCAGAAACACATAATAAGTGGACACATATGCTGCCCATAGCCCTCATGAGGCTACGGACATCCCCCAAACGGCCACTATTGTTAAGTCCTCATGAAATGATGTATGGACGACCATTCTTAACTTCTGATTTGTTTCTTGACGAGGATGCCAATACACTCTTAAAACATATAATTGACCTGGGAAGGTTTCAGCAAGAACTCCAACGGTATGGAGAACAAACCACAGGAAGACTTGAAAAATCCCCAGGTAAAGCCAGGGGATCAAGGATCAGTAAAGACCTGGCAAGAAAAAGGGAGTCCAAACCAGCTGTCCGAGAAATGGACAGGGCCTTACCAGGTTGTTCTAGTGACTTCAACCGCTGTAAAAGTGAAGGGTCTATCTGCCTGGGTCCACAATTCTAGAATAAAACCCTAGGGCCTACAGGAGAGGGAGACAGAAACTGAGACTCCAAAGCCAGAGGACAGCTATTCCTGTGAACCTGTTGAAGATCTCAGGCTCTTGTTCAAGCAGAACCCCATCAATCCTGCCTCAGATAAGTAAAATGCATCATATGATGTTCTTCCTCTTTCTAATCATATCTCCCTGTATGGCTATTGATCTCTCCCTAAACGAGGCATGTTCACTTACAAACCACACTGCTTCTCAACTGAACCTAAGCAGCCCGGGCTGCATCTGCATTAATGACAAAGGTTGGGGGTATGTCCAACCCATCCCAGGGTATCAATATCAAAGGCCCACCCTTCCAGCCGAGCTATGGGCTGTTACTCAGCGCCCCCATGAGGTCGTAATATGGCCTTTTGGGAAAAGGGGGAAAAAAAACTTCATGTCTTGGTACCAGCAACAACTGTCTCTATTTACCCCCTGGATGACATCTGCAATCCCACCTGAGCCCTTATTTTCTCTCATGACTAACATCCCCCAAGTGACCTTCCCTATCTCTCTAAAAAGCCACTCCCTAACAGGGCTGTCAGTGAGAAATCTAGACGACTCACAATGTGGGGTGACCGTCACTGTTGAAACTGATGGGAAAAACCGGGACAGGCCCTGCAGCTGGGAGACCAGCCGACGCCACCCCCTGCCAGCACGCGCCTGGCCCGGCCCGAGGCGCTTTCCAGACCCCGAGCGGCCTGGCGAGGCTGCGGGAGCTCTGGCGGGGGTTGGGGAGGGGGGTGGCTTGAGCGGGGAGGACCTCTCGGTGCCCGCCCACCCCCCGCTCCCCACCATCCCGTTCGCTGATCAGGGTCACGTGGCTCCGGACAAGCGGGGCGTCGGCCCGGGCCCGCGGTCCCCGGAGCCTCCTGCGGGCTTAGGGGCAGCCCAGCCAGGGCCCCAGGCGCCCATCCTGCCGGCTGTGCAAACCCCATGGAGTGCCTCAGCCCCGCCCTGTCCCCAAACCGAGGCCCGCCCTGCCCCCACGCCACGGGCCCAGCATAGGACCTTCCTGAGAGAGCGGACGAGCGACAGCCAGGCACACGGACAGGCACTCGCACGCACCCACGCCAGGTGAGACAGAACAGAAAGAGTCGAGTGTTCAGAGAGAGACTGGAAGACAGCGTGTGGGCAGGGGGGGCCTCGGGCAGGATGCCGGGCAGCTGCAGAGACCACCCGGCCCTGAGCAGCCAAAGCGATGGGGGCGGGGGGAGGCCACTGAGCAGCGGCGGGCCTGGAGAGGCCCAGGGTGGGAGGACACCTGAGACCTCCGTGCTACGAGCACCGCCCCCACCCCCCAACCGCCTGCACGCATGCCACGCCGGGGCGCTCTGACACTAGCTTCTCTGGAGTTTTGTCACTTGAATTTCTCTCCCTCTGCTCAACTGAGGGATGACAGTGTATTGAACAGCTAGGTCATTTCCAAATAAATTAAGCTTAGTGTTTCACAGGACACCCGGACATGTATGGAGAGACCAGCACGGATGCATGGACACCAACCTTGGTAACTGGACAACCAATGGGAAATTACTGTCTGACTCAGGAGAGAGAAAGAAACCCGAACAGATGGAATGAAATGAACAGAAACACAGGCTTTGCAACTCACACCCTAATTCAATTACTAGAAAATAAACAACCCTATAACCATTTTAGAAAAACTATAGACCTCTCCATGACCTTTGGTCGGGTGAGGAGTTCAAACACACAGCAAAAAAAAGCCAACTTTTCCAAGTCGTGAATATGTTAGTTCACACATTGACTTTTACATTGAAATGTGTAACAAATAAACTTAAAATCATTGACTCACTACATAAGCATGGAAGTATTTTAAACATAAAATATATTCTATAGTATTCAGGAAGCACTTGGCACATCTGTAAGTGTATCAGACCCAAAACTGGAACGTAGTGGAAGAGGCAGGATAGTCTAAAAATGAATCCCTAACTAAACGGAACACACAGGATTACTGTAGATAAAAAAGTTTAAAGAAGAGAAGCTAGAAATCAGTCAATAAATGTCTTAGGGGTTAGCTTAGAGTGACTAGCCTCTGCGTGACTCTTTAAATTTTTCATGTTTGCAGCTTCCAAACTTTCCATGGTGAGAATAATACTTTCGCCTCCAAACCAGAGTGACTTGGGGACACAAAGGTAGAAGTCGATAATTTTCTTTGCCTATGTCTGAATATTTACAGTCAGAGGTAGAAAAGTAGGAGTCTGTCCCTTGTCTAGATGATGTCAATCCCCAGGTGTGGGATGTCTCCAGCCGTGGTTTAGCCATAAATGTTCCACCAGTAAAGATTTCTCTGAGACCAAATGCTCCCTATCCCTGGAAAAGACAATATCCCTTAAAACCAGAAGCTCTTGACTGTCTTAGACCATTAGTTAACAAATACGGAGATACTGGAACTCGAATCAGCTGTGAGTCCCCCTGCAACACCCCAATCTTGCCCGTTCAAAAACCAGATGGATCTTACCGATTCGTCCAGGATCTAAGAGCTGTTAATGAAGCTGTGGTTCCCATCCACCCCATAGTCCCAAACCCATATACCCTCCTATCCCAAGTCCCACGAAATGCCAAGTACTTCTCAGTCTTGGACCTTCAAGGTGCTTTCTTTTGCATTCCTCTCCATCCTGTGTCCCAAAAACTCTTTGCTTTTGAGTGGCGGGACTTGGAAACAAGAGAGACCATACAACTCTCGACTGGACTCGACTACCCCAAGGGTTTAGGGACAGCCCTCATATCTTCGGGACTTCCTCGGGGAGAGAACTAAGGGAATTAACTTTAACAAACAGTAGTCTAATACAGTATGTGGATGACTTGCTCATAGCTAGGCCAGATTTTACCAGCTCTCAAATGGACACTATTTAAAACGCTAACTTTCCTGTATGAAAAGGGTTATTGAGTATCCCCCAAGTAGGCTCAGATTAGCTTAACCCAAGTAAAAAACCTTGGATTTATAATTACGGAGAGAAAAACAATGCCTGACCCCGAGGGGAGATCCCTCATCTTAAATACCCCGTACCCCCAAACAAAACAACAGCTTAGGGGATTTTTAGGAAGGACCGGGTTTTGCAGGATCTGGGTTCCTAATTATGGCAATCTGGCCAGACCCCTATATGAAAATTTAAGGGGGAAAGACGAAGAGCCACTCGACTGGCATGAGACCTGCAAGGTGGACTTTAATGCCCTAACAGAGTCCATCACTACAGCCCCAGCTTTAGGCCTCCCCAACCTGGAGAAGCCTTTTAGACTCTATGTTTCTGGAAGGACAGGAACTGCTCTTGGGGTGTTAGACCAGATGATGGGGCCTGTATTACAACCTGTGGCTTATCTCTCAAAATAACTAGATCAGTTGGCCAGAGGGTGGCCCACTTGCCTCCGGGCAGCAGCAGTCACCGCTCTTATGGTTAAGGAGGCATCTAAGCTGACCCTGGGTCAGCCCACCACAGTGTATACGCCTCACCGGGTGCAAGCAGTCTTGGAAACGAAAGGGGACAGGTGGATGACAAGGGGAAGGATCATCCAATACCAAGCCCTCCTGCTTGACACTCCAGAAATAAAGTTGAGGGTCTGCCAGACTTTAAATCCAGCAACCTTACTGCCAGATCCCCCTACCTCCCCTCTGGATCACCAATGCATACAAATCACAGACGAGTTATACTCTTCTCGCCGGGACCTATCAGAGACACCTTTATCTGACCCAGAGGAAAACTGGCACACAGATAGCAGCAGTTTTGTAGAAAAGGGAGAAAGGAAAGCAGGATATGCTGTAGCGAGCCTGGAAGAAACTAAGGAAAGTGGGTCTCTTCCCCCAGACACCTCAGCCCAGTAAGCTGAACTTTTGGCCCTGACAAGAGCTTTGGAGTTAGGAGAAGGAAAGAGGATTAATGTGTGTATGGACTCTAAGTATGCTTTCCTCATTCTGCATGCCCATGCAGCAATTTGGAAAGAAAGAGGGATGCTCAGTGCCCGAAGCTCTGCTATTAAACACAAAGAGCTCATTCTCAGGCTCCTGGAGGCAGTCAAACTTCCTGAAAAATTAGCTGTCATCCACTGCAAGAGTCACCAAAAGGGGCAAGAAAAAGAGGCTCAGGGAAATAGGAAAGCTGATCAAGAGGCAGGACGAACTGCTGGGGAAGCTACCTCTGCCACTGCTATCTGCCCCCTTTTCCTCAAGGAAACCCTGACTCCAGATTTTACCCCAGGGGGACATTCCCGATATGCTGAGCGGGGCTGGGAGATTGGGTCACATGGGTGGTTTCAGCCTGATCAGGCCCAAATAATACTCCCTGATTCTCAGGTTTAAAACATTACTAACTCCTTACATAAGAGCGCCCATTTTGGAAAAGATAATCTAGAAATCTTGCTTAAGCCTATTCTCTCCCATCCCCAGTTAGCTAAGGTTGTTAAACAAGTCACACAAAATTGTGACACCTGTCTAAAAAATAACCCAAAAACCAGACCTCCTCTAATTACACCTGTCCAACATCGGGGATCATACCCAGGAGCGGACTGGAAAGTAGTATTTACAGCCATGCCCAAGACCCAAGGGTTTTCTTACTTGCTATTCTTTATTGACACATTCACAGGATGGATCGAAGCGTTCCCTACTGAGACTGAGTGAGCTACAGAAGTCTGTAAAGCTCTGCTGAAGGAGATAGTGCCTAGGTTTGGGCTGCCTCGGTCACTTCAGAGTGACAACGGGCCCTCACTTACAGCCAAGATACCCCAGAACCTAGCCGCATGCTTAGGCATAAAATACCAGCTCCACTCATCCTGGACGCCTCAAGCTTCAGGAAAGGTAGAGAGAGCCAACCAGACTCTTAAAAGGGCTCTGGCTAAGCTACGTCATAAACACATAATAAGTGAACACATATGCTGCCCATAGCCCTCATGAGGCTACGGACATCCCCCAAACGGCCACTATTGTTAAGTCCTTATGAAATGCTGTATGGACGACCATTCTTAACTTCTGATTTGTTTCTTGACGAGGATGCCAATACACTCTTAAAACATATAATTGACCTGGGAAGGTTTCAGCAAGAACTCCAACGGTATGGAGAACAAACCACAGGAAGACTTGAAAAATCCCCAGGTAAAGCCAGGGGATGAAGTATCAGTAAAGACCTGGCAAGAAAAAGGGAGTCCAAACCAGCTGTCCGAGAAATGGACAGGGCCATATCAGGTTGTTCTAGTGATTTCAACTGCTGTAAAAGTGAAGAGTCTATATGCCTGGGTCCACAATTCTAGAATAAAACCCTATGGCCTACAGGAGGGGGAGACAGAAACTGAGACTCCAAAGCCAGAGGACAGCTATTCCTGTGAACCTTTTGAAGATCTCAGGCACTTGTTCAAGCATAACCCCATTAATCCTGCCTCAGATAAGTAAAATGCATCATATGATGTTCTTCCTCTTTCTAATCATATCTCCCTGTATGGCTATTGATCTCTCCCTAAACGAGGCATGTTCACTTGCAAACCACACTGCTTCTCAACTCAACCTGAGCAGCCCGGGATGCATCTGCATTAATGACAAAGGTTGGGGGTATATCCAACCCATCCCAGGGTATCAATATCAAAGTCCCACCCTTCCAGCCGAGCTATGGGCTGTTACTCAGAGCCCCCATGTGGTCGTAATATGGCCTTTTGGGAAAAGGGCGAAAAAAAACTTCATGTCTTGGTACCAGCAACAACTGTCTCTATTTACCCCCTGGATGACATCTGCAATCCCACCTGAGCCCTTATTTTCTCTCATGACTAACATCCCCCAAGTGACCTTCCCTATCTCTCTAAAAAGCCACTCCCTAACAGGGGTGTCAGCGAGAAATCTAGACGACTCACAATGTGGGGTGACCGTCACTGTTGAAACTGATGGGAAAAACCGGGACAGGCCCTGCAGCTGGGAGACCAGCCGACGCCACCCCCGGCCAGCACGCGCCTGGCCCGGCCCGGAGCGCTTCCCGGACCCCGAGCGGCCTGGCGAGGCTGCGGGAGCTCTGGCGGGGGTTGGGGAGGGGGGTGGCTTGAACGGGGAGGACGTCTCGTTGCCCGCCCACCCCCCGCTCCCCACCATCCCGTTCGCTGCTCAGGGTCACGTGGCTCCGGACGAGTGGGGCGTCGGCCCGGGGCCGCAGTCCCCGGAGCCTCCTGCGGGCTTAGGGGCAGCCCAGCCGGGGCCCCAGGCGCCCATCCTACCGGCTGTGCAAACCCCCTGGAGCGCCTCAGCCCCGCCCTGTCCCCAAACCGAGGCCCGCGCTGCCCCCACGCCACGGGCACAGCACAGGACCTTCCTGAGAGAGCGGACGAGCGACAGCCAGGCACACGGACAGGCACTCGCACGCACACACGCCGGGTGAGACAGAGGCAGAAAGAGTCGAGGGTTCAGAGAGAGACACCGGAAGACAGCCTGTGGGCAGGGGGGGCTTCGGGCAGGATGCCGGGCAGCTTCAGAGACCACCCGGCCCTGAGCAGCAAACGCGATGGGGGCGGGGGGAGGCTGCCGAGCAGAGGCAGGCCTGCAGAGGCCCAGGTTGGGAGGGCACCTGAGATATCCGCGGTCCGCGCCCCTCCCAACCCAACCCCCTGAACGCACGCCCCTCTCCGACGAAAGCTTCTCCAGAGTTTGATCACCTGAATTTCTATCCTTGTGCTCAACTGAGTGATGACAGTATATTGCACAGCTAGGTCATTTCCAAATAAATTAAGCTTAGTGTTTCACAGGACACCCGGACATGTATGGAGAGACCAGCACGGATGCATGGACACCAACCTTGGTAACTGGACAACCAATGGAAAATTACTGTCTGACTCAGGAGAGAGAAAGAAAGCCGAACAGATGGAAAAATTGAACAGAAACACAAACTTTGCAACTCACACCCCAATTCAATTACCGAAAAAAACAACAACACTATAACCATTTTAGAAAAACAATAGACCTCTCCATGACCTTTGGTCCGGTGAGGAATTCTTACACACAACAAAAAAAGCCACCTTTTCCAAATCGAGAATATGTTAGTTCACACATTGATTTTACATTGAAATTTGTAACAAATAAACTTAAAATCATTGACTCACTACATACGCATGGAAGTATTTTAAACATAAAATATGTTCTATAGTATTCAGGAAGCACTTGGCACATCTGTAAGTGTATCAGACCCCAAACTGGAACTTAATGGAAGAGTCAGTATAGTCTATAAATGAATCCCAAACTAAAAGGAACACACAGGATTACGTACATCAAAAAGGTTAAAGAAGAGAAACTAGAAATCAGTCAATAAATGTTTTAGGGTTTAGCCTAGAGTGACTAGCCTCTGCGTTACTTTTTAAATTTTTCATATTTGCATCTTCCCAATTTTCCAAGCTGAGAATAATACTTTCATATCAGTTTCGAGATCAGTCTCACACTAAAGACAGTAAGAGTGGAATAAAAAATAAGAAATGCTTGGGGGGGGGGGGAAGAAATGCTTGAACTAAAGGTGGTACTGATGAAATTATTTGCAGGGCAGCCAAGGAGTCACAAATGTAGAGAACAGACTTATGGACACGGGCAGGGGTGAGGAAGGAGAGGGTGAGATGAATGCAGAGGAACATGGAAACATAGTACCATACGTTAAAAGAGATGCCAATGCAATTTGCTGTATGACTCAGGGGACTCAAACAGGGGCTCTGCAACAAGCTAGAGGGGTGGAATGGGGACGAGGAGACGGGAGAGTGGTTAGGAGGGAGGAGACCTATGTAAACCTGTGTCTCATTCACGTTGATGTTTGGCAACAAAATTCTGTAAAGCAACTATCCTTCAATTGAAAGAAAAAGTCATGTATGGACTTACCAAACAAGGTCTTGTGTACTTCTAGCATGGCCTTCTGTTTCGTGCTGCCATCCTTAATTCATTCTTCCATATCATTAAACAGACCAAAGAAACCTTTTATCGTTTCTTCAAGTGATTGAAGCCACTCTATGTGATTTTAAAAAATAAATGTGGATAAGACGGATATGACCAAAGCAATCTAATGACAATATCTGTGCTTCATTAAAGACTTCTGCAGAGAACTAGTAAATTTTTTGTATAGTATCAGAAGAATTTTTTAAATCCATACCAACATTTCTTTCGCCTCCGCTAGCCATCTAGACAAGGAAAACTGATTTTACCAATCAATGTCCCTAGTTCTGCTCCCTCACCGATTTTTACGCAATACGTGTTACTCAGGCAGGAGACCCTGGTTCAATTCCTGGGTCAGGAAGATCCGCTGGAGAAGGGATAGGCTACCCACTCCAGGATTAGTGGGCTTCCCTTGTGGCTCAGTTGGTAAAGAATCATTCCTCTGTACCAAGAGTAGCTCAACTCCTCTCAAAGCAAATACAGGACGGTAGTCACTATGCAGGACAAAGATGATTCTGTACATTTATACTACTCGCTCATGAGCTTGACAGAGGTTCTAGATCTGTTAACACATTTTTTTTTTTAAGTGATATCCGCATGTGCAGGTGAAAGTGGCTCAGTTCGTGCCTGACGCTTTGCAGCCCCAAGGACTACACAGTCCATGGAATTCTCTAGGCCAGAATACTGGAGTGGGTAGCCTATCCCTTCTCCAGGGGATCTTCCTGACCCAGGACTCAAAGCGGGGTCTCCTGCGTTGCAGGCAGATTCTTTAGCAACTGAGCTAGTAGGGCTTCCCTGGTGGCTCAGTTGCTAAAGAATATCTGCATAACTGTCTATCGGTTTGGAATTAGCAATCTGTCTGTGAGCAGGGCCGGTCATAAGCAGCTTCTGTGAAAAAACAGAAGCATGTCTGCCTGACTTGCTTCTCTGAGGAGCATTCACTTTTCTTGCGCTAGTGCACATGGCAAGTTTCTAAGTGAGAAAGTAATGGCTATTATCACAGCTGGCCACTGAGGTACTTAATGGCAGAGGCAATCCCAGCTCTGCCAAGCAGTAGCCATCACGAAATCAGCTATTGTCATTGTAGCCAAGTTCCGTGAATTTGTGGTGTTATTTGTTGTGTTCTTCAAGAAGATGCCTTCGCCCTGCCAGTAAGACATATTTCCATAACACACAGCCATGCACTCAAACGATGTGCATCCTCCAGTAAAGCCCAGCCCCGATGTCTTAGAGGAGCCTCTCTGCCCATTGTCATAAGCCAGTCTAATTTTGTGTGAGACCGTGAAAACTCAGTGTCTTTATTACGCTTGTACTTCTGACGGGAGGTCTGAGAAAGCACTTCTGAAGGTTTATTCCTACCAGTCATTGTCATATTTATCGAGCCTTTACTTTATACTTTTTCTTATTTTTTACTTCTAGAGTTTCTTGCTACCAACCCGTCTCCCTCCACCCTCGTGCACACACGGTCAGTCATGGTATCCCATGGACTTCAGCCCGCCAGACTCCTCTGCCCTTGGATTTTTCCAGGCAAGAATATTGGAGTTGGTTGCCATTTCCTTCTCCATGTATGGAGTCTTTAAAGATTCCATCACTGAGGTGTTGCTTCTCTACTTGTACATGCCCTTCCTCCCTAAGTGCAGAAGAAGTCATCCCCACTTCCCAACATGTCTGTTTTCCGTCCTCTGGAGTATATATTGCTTGAGCTCACCACAGCGTCACGATATTCTAGAAACCCTTCTGATTGCAGTCTCTTCGGGAGGTTACAAGTGCTTCAAACCTCAGAATTTTACAAAGCACTTTTTAGACCTCAGCTGAAAGGGAAGTCATCACTCAGTGGCAGTCACAGGCTTCCATGGCCTGGACTTGATTATGGGCTGTGCTTTCATAATCATCGTGTGTCCGATACCAAATAAGATGTCACTGAGAAATTTTTTTCTTTCTCATCATTGTATCTTTCATGTTTATTTAGATATATTATGGGTTTTCCTATATATCTTCCCTTAGGGATGAGGGTCTTAAGTCAGTAGAACTTACTACAACTGATTTCCAGGTAGCTGTGTTAGGACAGGAAAAAGAATGACCAGCTGCTGGATTCTTAAGATTATGTATGAAAATATGATTCGTTTTACTGTGTGAAGTCATCCGAATCTAACTTTCTGAAGTAGGCCTTGAGAAAAATAAAAAAAAATCGCCTAACTACTAGGCGGTCTCCCATCCAAGTACTGACCAGGCCCGACCCTGCGCAGTTTCCCAGATCAGAGGAGAGAGGGCACGTTCAGGGTGGTATGGCCTTAGACCGAGGTGGCTGCCAGGCGCCGCAGGAGCCCTGCGTTGCGCCTCCCTTGCGGTCTGACCTGCCAGTCGGACCTGGGGCTGCAGTTCTCCAGCGGGCGCGCGCTGCACTTGAGCCGCACGAGCCGCGACTGGACTCCGGCCGGCCAGAGCCTGCAGCTCGGCGGCCAGCGGAGGGCGCCCCCGCTCCGCACACCGCGAGCCCAGGCCAGCACCCGTCTGGCACGGCCGGCCGGCGCCTGTCGTGCCTGCGGAAACTGGGGTGGGGGGAGGGGGGTTGGGCAGAGCAGCGAGGACGTCTCGGTGCCCCCTCACCCCCTGTCACCCACCATCCCGTTCGCTGCTCAGGGTCAGGTGGCTCAGGACGAGCGGGGCTTCGGCCCGGGTCCTGGTCCCCGGAGCCTCCTGGGGCTTAGGGGCAGCCAAGCCGGGGCCCCAGGGGCCCGTCCTGCCGGCTGCGCAAACCCCCTGGAGCGCCTCTGCCCCGTCTTTTCGCCCTACCGAGGCCCGCCCTGCCCCCACGCCCGGGCTCAGCACAGGACCTTCCTGGGAGAGCAGACGAGCGACAGCCAGGCACACGGAGAGGCACTCGCACGCACCCACGCCAGGTGAGACAGAGGCAGAAAGAGTCGAGGGTTCAGAGAGAGACTGGAAGACAGCGTGTGGGCAGGGGGGGCCTCGGGCAGGATGCCGGGCAGCTGCAGAGACCACCCGGCCCTGAGCAGCCAAAGCGATGGGGGCGGGGGGAGGCCACTGAGCAAGGGCGGACCTGGAGAGGCCCATGGTGGGAGGACAACTGAGACCTCCTCGCTCCGCGCACCGCCCCCTCCCCCCAACCCCCTGCACGCATGCCACGCCGGGGCGCTCTGACACTAGCTTCTCTGGAGTTTTGTCACTTGAATTTCTCTCCCTCTGCTCAACTGAGGGATGACAGTGTATTGAACAGCTAGGTCATTTCCAAATAAATTAAGCTTAGTGTTTCACAGGACACCCGGGCATGAATGCAGAGACCAGCACGGATGCATGGACACCAACCTTGGTAACTGGACAACCAATGGGAAATTACTGTCTGACTCAGAAGAGAGAAAGAAACCCGAACAGATGGAATGAAATGAACAGAAACAGAAGCTTTGCAACTCACACCCTAATTCAATGACCAGAAAATAAACAACACTATAACCATTTTAGAAAAACAATAGACCTCTCCATGACCTTTGGTCGGGTGAGGAGTTCAAACACACACCAAAAAAAAAGCCAACTTTTCCACGTCGTGAATATGTTAGTTCACACATTGACTTTTACATTGAAATGTGTAACAAATAAACTTAAAATCATTGACTCACTACATAAGCATGGAAGTATTTTAAATATAAAATATGTTCTATAGTATTCAGGAAGCACTTGGCACATCTGTAAGTGTATCAGACCGAAAAATGGAACGTAGTGGAAGAGTCAGGATAGTCTAAAAATGAATCCCTAACTAAAAGGAACACAGAGGATTACTCTAGATAAAAAAGGTTAAAGAAGAGAAGCTAGAAATCAGTCAATAAATGTCTTAGGGGTTAGCTTAGAGTGACTAGCCTCTGCGTGACTCTTTAAATTTTTCATGTTTGCAGCTTCCAAATTTTCCATTTTGAGAATAATACTTTCGCCTCCAAACCAGAGTGACTTGGGGACACAAAGGTAGAAGTCGATAATTTTCTTTGCCTATGTCTGAATATTTACAGTCAGAGGTAGAAAAGGAGGAGTCTGTCCCTTGTCTAGATGAGGTCAATCCCCAGGTGTGGGATGTCTCCAGCCCTGGTTTAGGCATAAATGTTCCACCAGGAAAGATTTCTCTGAGACCAAATGCTCCCTAGCCCTGGAAAAGACAATATCCCTTAAAACCAGTAGCTCTTGAGGGTCTTAGACCATTAGTTAACAAATACCGAGATACTGGAACTCGAATCAGCTGTGAGTCCTCCTGCAACACCCCAATCTTGCCCGTTCAAAAACCAGATAGATCTTACCGATTCGTCCAGGATCTAAGAGCTGTTAATGAAGCTGTGGTTCCCATCCACCCCATAGTCCCAAACCCATATACGCCCATATCCCAAGTCCCAGGAAATGCCAAGTACTTCTCAGTCTTGGACCTTCAAGGTGCTTTCTTTTGCATTCCTCTCCATCCTGAATCCCAAAAACTCTTTGCTTTTGAGTGGCGGGACTTGGAAACAAGAGAGACCATACAACTCTCGACTGGACTCGACTACCCCAAGGGTTTAGGGACAGCCCTCATATCTTCGGGACTTCCTCGGGGAGAGAACTAAGGGAATTAACTTTAACAAACAGTAGTCTAATACAGTATGTGGATGACTTGCTCATAGCTAGGCCAGATTTTACCAGCTCTCAAATGGACACTATTTAAAACGCTAACTTTCCTGTATGAAAAGGGTTATCGAGTACCCCCAAGTAGGCTCAGATTAGCTTAACCCAAGTAAAATATCTTGGATTTATAATTACGGAGAGAAAAAGAATGCCTGACCCGAGGGGAGATCCCTCATCTTAAATACCCCGTACCCCCAAACAAAACAACATCTTAGGGGATTTTTAGGAAGGACCGGGTTTTGCAGGATCTGGATTCCTAATTATGGCAATCTGGCCAGACCCCTATATGAAACTTTAAGGGGGAAAGAGGAAGAGACACTCGACTGCCATGAGACCTGCAAGGTGGCCTTTAATGCCCTAAAATAGTCCATCACTACAGCCCCAGCTTTAGCCCTCCCCAACCTGGAGAAGCCTTTTAGACTCTATGTTTCTGGAAGGACAGGAACTGCTCTGGGGTGTTAGAGCAGATGATGGGGCCCGTATTACAACCTGTGTCTTATCTCTCAAAATAACTAGATGAGGTGGCCAGAGGGTGGCCCACTTGCCTCCGGGCAGTAGCAGCCACCGCTCTTATGGTTAAGGAGGCATCTCAGCTGACCCTGGGTCAGCACACCACAGTTTATACGCCACACCTGGTGGAAGCAGTCTTGGAAACGAAAGGGGACAGGTGGATGACAGGGGGAAGGATCACCCAATACCAAGCCCTCCTCCTTGACACTCCAGAAATAAAGTTGAGCGTCTGCCAGACTTTAAATCCAGCAACCTTACTACCAGATCCCCCTACCTCCCCTCTGGATCACCAATGCATACAAATCACAGACGACTTATACTCTTCTCGCCGGGACCTATCAGAGACACCTTTATGTGACCCAGAGGAAAACTGGCACACAGATGGCAGCAGTTTTGTAGAAAAGGGAGAGAGGAAAGCAGGATATGCTGTATCGAGCCTGGAAGAAACTAAGGAAAGTGGGTCTCTTCCCCCAGACACCTCAGCCCAGAAAGCTGAACTTTTGGCCCTGACAAGAGCTTTGGAGTTAGGAGAAGGAAAGAAGATTAATGTGTGTATGGACTCTAAGTATGCTTTCCTCATTCTGCATGCCCGTGCAGCAATTTGGAAGAAAGAGGGATGCTCAGTGCCCGAAGCTCTGCTATTAAACACAAAGAGCTCATTCTCAGGCTCCTGGAGGCAGTCAAACTTCCTGCAAAATTAGCTGTCATCCACTGCAAGAGTCACCAAAAGGGGCAAGAAAAAGAGGCTCAGGGAAATAGGAAAGCTGATCAAGAGGCAGGACGAGCTGCCGGGGAAGCTACCTCTGCCACTGCTATCTGCCCCCTTTTCCTCAAGGAAACCCTGACTCCAGATTTTATCCCAGGGGGACATTCCCGATATGCTGAGCGGGGCTGGGAGATTGGGTCACATGGGTGGTTTCAGCCTGATCAGGCCCAAATAATACTCCCTGATTCTCAGGTTTAAAACATTACTAACTCCTTACATAAGAGCGCCCATTTTGGAAAAGATAATCTAGAAATCTTGCTTAAGCCTATTCTCTCCCATCCCCAGTTAGTTAAGGTTGTTAAACAGGTCACACAAAATTGTGACACCTGTCTAAAAATAACCCAAAAACCAGACCTCCTCTAATTACACCTGTCCAACATCGGGGATCATACCCAGGAGCGGACTGGCAATGCCGCTCCGCATTTAGAATTTACAGCCATGCCCAAGACCCAAGGGTTTTCTTACTTGCTAGTCTTTATTGACACATTCACAGGATGGATCGAAGCGTTCCCTACTGAGACTGAGAGAGCTACAGAAGTCTGTAAAGCTCTGCTGAAGGAGATAGTGCCTAGGTTTGGGCTGCCTCGGTCACTTCAGAGTGACAACGGGCCCTCACTTACAGCCACGATACCCCAGAACCTAGCCGCATGCTTAGGCATAAAATACCAGCTCCGCTCATCCTGGAGGCCTCAAGCTTCAGAAAAGGTAGAGAGAGCCAACCAGACTCTTAAAAGGGCTCTGGCTAAGCTATGTCAGAAACACCTAATAAGTGGACACATATGCTGCCCATAGCCCTCATGAGGCTATGAATATCCCCCAAACGGCCACTATTGTTAAGTCCTTATGAAATGATGTATGGACGACCATTCTTAACGTCTTATTTGTTTCTTGATGAGGATGCCAATACACTCTTAAAACATATAATTGACCTGGGAAGGTTTCAGCAAGAACTCCAACGGTATGGAGAACAAACCACAGGAAGACTTGAAAAATCTCCAGGTGAAGCCAGGGGATCAAGTATCAGTAAAGACCTGGCAAGAAAAAGGGAGTCCAAACCAGCTGTCCGAGAAATGGACAGGGCCATATCAGGTTGTTCTAGTGACTTCAACTGCTGTAAAATGAAGGGTCTATCTGCCTGGGTCCACAATTCTAGAATAAAACCCTATGTCCTACAGGAGGGGGAGACAGAAACTGAGACTCCAAAGCCAGAGGACAGCTATTCCTGTGAACCTGTTGAAGATCTCAGGCTCTTGTTCAAGCATAACCCCATCAATCCTGCCTCAGATAAGTAAAATGCATCATATGATGTTCTTCCTCTTTCTAATCATATCTCCCTGTATGGCTATTGATCTCTCCCTAAACGAGGCATGTTCACTTGCAAACCACACTGCTTCTCAACTCAACCTAAGCAGCCCGGGCTGCATCTGCATTAATGACAAAGGTTGGGGGTATGTCCAACCCATCCCAGGGTATCACTATCAAAGGCCCACCCTTCCAGCCGAGCTATGGGCTGTTGCTCAGCGCCCCCATGTGGTCGTAATATGGCCTTTTGGGGAAAGGGGAAAAAAAAACTTCATGTCTTGGTACCAGCAACAACTGTCTCTATTTACCCCCTGGATGACATCTGCAATCCCACCTGAGCCCTTATTTTCTCTCATGACTAACATCCCCCAAGTGACCTTCCCTATCTCTCTAAAAAGCCACTCCCTAACAGGGGTGTCAGTGAGAAATCTAGACGACTCACAATGTGGGGTGACCGTCACTGTTGAAACTGATGGGAAAAACCGGGACAGGCCCTGCAGCTGGGAGACCAGCCGACGCCACCCCCGGCCAGCACGCGCCTGGCCCAGCCCGGGGCGCTTCCCGGACCCCAAGCGGCCTGGCGAGGCTGCGGCAGCTCTGGCGGGCGTTGGGGAGGGGGGTGGCTTGAGCGGGGAGGACATCTCGGTGCCCCCCCACCCCCCGCCACCCACCATCCCGTTCGCTGCACAGGGTCACGTGGCTCCGGACGAGCGGGTCGTCGGCCCGGGGCCGGGGTCCCCGGAGCCTCCTGCGGGCTTAGGGGCAGCCCAGCCGGGGCCCCAGGCGCCCATCCTGCCGGCTGTGCAAACCCCCTGGAGTGCCTCAGACCCACCCTGTCCCCAAACCGAGGCCCGCCCTGCCCCCACGCCACGGGCCCAGCACAGGACCTTCCTGAGAGAGCGGACGAGCGACAGTCAGGCACACGGACAGGCACTCGCACGCACCCACGCCAGGTGAGACAGAGACAGAAAGAGATGAGGGTTCAGAGAGACACCGGAAGACAGCGTGTGGGCAGGGGGGGCTTCGGGCAGGATGCCGGGCAGCTTCAGAGACCACCCGGCCCTGAGCAGCAAACGTGATGGGGGCGGGGGGAGGCTGCCGAGCAGAGGCAGGCCTGCAGAGGCCCAGGTTGGGAGGGCACCTGAGATATCCGCGGTCCGCGCCCCTCCCAACCCAACCCCCTGAACGCACGCCCCTCTCCGACGAAAGCTTCTCCAGAGTTTGATCACCTGAATTTCTATCCTTGTGCTCAACTGAGTGATGACAGTATATTGCACAGCTAGGTCATTTCCAAATAAATTAAGCTTAGTGTTTCACAGGACACCCGGACATGTATGGAGAGACCAGCACGGATGCATGGACACCAACCTTGGTAACTGGACAACCAATGGGAAATTACTCTCTGACTCAGGAGAGAGAAAAAAAGCCGAACAGATGGAAAAAATGAACAGAAGCACAAACTTTGCAACTCACACCCCAATTCAATTACCGAAAAAAACAACAACACTATAACCATTTTAGAAAAACAATAGACCTCTCCATGACCTTTGGTCAGGTGAGGAATTCTTACACACAACAAATAAAGCCACCTTTTCCAAATCGAGAATATCTTAGTTCACACATTGATTTTACAATGAAATGTGTAACAAATAAACTTAAAATCATTGACTCTCTACATACGCATGGAAGTATTTTAAACATAAAATATGTTCTATAGTATTCAGGAAGACTTGGCACATCTTAAGTGTATCAGACCCCAAACTGGAACTTAATGGAAGAGTCAGGATAGTCTAAAAATGAATCCCTAACTAAAAGGAATACACAGGATTACGTAGATCAAAAAGGTTAAAGAAGAGAAACTAGAAATCAGTCAATAAATGTTTTAGGGGTTAGCCTAGAGTGACTAGCCTCTGCGTTACTTTTTAAATTTTTCATGTTTGCATCTTCCAAATTTTCCATGCTGAGAATAATACTTTCATATCAGTTTCGAGATCAGTCTCACATTAAAGACAGTAAGAGTGGAATAAGAAATAAGAAATGCTTGGGGGGGGGGGAGAAATGCTTGAACTAATGGTGGTACTGATGAAATTATTTTCAGGGCAGCCAAGGAGTCACAGATGTAGAGAACAGACTTATGGACACGGGCAGGGGTGAGGAAGGAGAGGGTGAGATGAATGCAGAGGAACATGGAAACATAGTACCATACGTTAAAAGAGATGCCAATGCAATTTGCTGTATGACTCAGGGGACTCAAACAGGGGCTCTGCAACAAGCTAGAGGTGTGGAACGGGGAGGAGGAGATGGGAGAGAGGTTCAGGAGGGAGGAGACATATGTACACCTGTGGCTCATTCACGTTGATGTTTGGCAACAAAATTCTGTAAATCATCTATCCTTCAATTGAAAGAAAAAGTCATGTTTGGACTTACCAAACAAGGTCTTGTGTACTTCTAGCATGGCCTTCTGTTTTGTGCTGCCATCCTTAATTCATTCTTCCATATCATTAAACAGACTAGTCAAGTTTTTCCCAAAAACATCTTGAGCTCCTGCATCATGCTGATCAACTGCCTTCTCTCGATCCAGTATAGAATGGAGAACAAAGAAACCTTTTGTCGTTTCTTCAAGTGATTGAAGCCACTCTATGTGATTTTAAAAAATAAATGTGGATAAGACGGATATGACCAAAGCAATCTAATGAAAATATTTGTGCTTCATTAAAGACTTCTGCAGAGAACTAGTACATTTTTTGTATAGTATCAGAAGAATTTTTTAAATCCACACCAACATTTCTTTCGCCTCCGCTAGCCATCTAGACAAGGAAAACTGATTTTACCAATCAATGTCCCTAGTTCTGCTCCCTCACCGATTTTTACCCAATATGTGTTACTCAGGCAGGAGACCCTGGTTCAATTCCTGGGTCAGGAAGATCCGCTGGAGAAGGGATAGGCTACCCACTCCAGTATTAGTGAGCTTCCCTTGTGGCTCAGTTGGTAAAGAATCATTCCTCTGTACCAAGAGTAGCTCAACTCCTCTCAAAGCAAATACAGGATGGTAGTCACTATGCAGGACAAAGCTGATTCTGTACATTTATACTCCTTGCTCATGAGCTTGACAGAGGTTCTAGATCTGTTACCACATTTTTTTTTTTAAGTGATATCCGCATGTGCAGGTGAAAGTGGCTCAGTTCGTGCCTGACTCTTTGCGGCCCCAAGGACTACACAGTCCATGGAATCCTCTAGGCCAGAATACTAGGAGTGGGTTGCCTATCCCTTCCCCAGGGGATCTTCCCGACCCAGGACTCAAAGCGGGGTCTCCTGCGTTGCAGGCAGATTCTTTAGCAACTGAGCTAGTAGGACTTCCCTGGTGGCTCAGTTGCTAAAGAATATCTGCATAAAAGTCTATCGATTTGTAATTAGCAATCTGTGTGTGAGCAGGGCCGGTCATAAGCAGCTTCTGTGAGAAAACAGAAGCATGTCTGCCTGACTTGCTTCTCTGGGGAGCTTTCACTGTTCTTGCGCTAGTGCACATGGCAAGTTTCTAAGTGAGAAAGCTGGCCACTGAGGTACTTAATGGCAGAGGCAATCCCAGCTCTGCCAAGCAGTAGCCATCACGAAATCAGCGATTGTCATTGTAGCCATGTTCCGTGAATTTGTGGTGTTATTTGTTGTGTTCTTCAAGAAGATGCCTTCGCCCTGCCAGTAAGACATATTTCCATAACACACAGCCATGCACTCAATCGATGTGGATCCTCCAGTAAATCCCAGCCCCGATGTCCTAGAGGAGCCTCTCTGCCCATTGTCATAAGCCAGTCTAATTTTGTGTGAGACCGTGAAAACTCAGTGTCTTTATTACACTTGTGCTTCTGACGGGAGGTCTGAGAAGGCACTTCTGAAGGTTTATTCCTACCAGTCGTTGTCATATTTATCGAGTCTTTATTTTATATTATTTCTTATTTTTTACTTCTACAAGTTTCTAGCTACCAACCCGTCTCCCTCCACCTTCGTGCACACACGGTCAGGCATGGAATCCCGTGGACTTCAGCCCGCCAGACTCCTCTGCCCATGGATTTTTCCAGGCAAGAATACTGGAGTGGGTTGCCATTTCCTTCTCCATGTATGGAGTCTTTAAAAATTCCATCACTGAGGTGTTGCTTCTCCACTTGTACATGCCCTTCCTCCCTAAGTGCAGTAGAAGTCATCCCCACTTCCCAACATGTCTGTTTTCCGTCCTCTGGAGTATATATTGCTTGAGCTCACCACAGCGTCACGATATTCTAGAAACCCTTCTGATTGCAGTCTCTTCGGGAGGTTACAAGTGCTTCAAACCTCAGGATTTTACAAAGCACTTTTTACGACCTCAGCTGAAAGGGAAGTCAACACTCAGTGACAGTCACAGGCTTCCATGGCCTGGACTTGATTATGGGCTGTGCTTTCATAATCATCGTGTTTCCGATACCAACTAAGATGTCACTGAGAAATTTTTTTTCTTTCTCATCATTGTATCTTTCATGTTTATTTAGATATATTATGGGTATTCCTACATATCTTCCCTTAGGGATGAGGGTCTTAAGTCAGTAGAACTTACTACAACTGATTTCCAGTTAGCTGTGTTAGGACAGGAAAAAGAATGACCAGCTGCTGGATTCTTAAGATTATGTATGAAAATATGATTCGTTTTACTGTGTGAAGTCATCCAATTCTAACTTTCTGAAGTCGGAATTCAGAAAAATCAAAAAAAATCGCCTAACTACTAGGTGGACTCCCATCCAAGTACTGACCAGGCCCGACCCTGCTCAGTTTCCCAGATCACAGGAGCGAGGGCATGTTCAGGGTGGTATGGCCTTAGACCGATACGGCTGCCAGGCGCTCCAGGAGCCCCGCGTTGCGCCTCCCTTGCGGTCTGACCTGCCGGTCGGGCCTGGGGCTGCAGTTCTCCAGCGGGCGCGCTGCACTTGAGCTGCACGACCCGCGACTGGACTCCGGCCGGCCAGAGCCTGCAGCTCGGCGGCCAGCGGAGGGCGCCCCCGCTCCGCACACCGCGAGCCCAGGCCAGCACCCGTCTGGCACGGCCGGCCGGGGCCTGGCGTGCCTGCGGAACCTGGGGTGGGGGGAGGGGGGTGGGCAGAGCAGCGAGGACATCTCGGTGCCCCCTCACCCCCTGTCACCCACCATCCCGTTCGCTGCTCAAGGTCAGGTGGCTCCGGACGATCGGGGCTTCGGCCCTGGTCCGCGGTCCCCGGAGCATCCTGGGGCTTAGGGGCAGCCCAGCCGGGGCCCCAGGCGCCCGTCCTGCTGGCTGCGCAAACGCTCTGGAGCGCCTCAGCCCCGTCTTTTTGCCCTACCGATGCCCGCCCTGCCCCCACGCCGCGGGCCCAGCACAGGACCTTCCTGGGAGAGCAGGCGAGCGACAGCCAGGGACACGGACAGGCACTCGCACGCACCCACGCCAGGTGAGACAGAGGCAGAAAGAGTCGAGGGTTCAGAGAGAGACTGGAAGATAGCGTGTGGGCAGGGGGGGGCCTCGGGCAGGATGCCGGGCAGCTGCAGAGACCACCCGGCCCTGAGCAGCCTAAGCGATGGGGGCGGGGGGGAGGCCACTGAGCAGCGGCGGACCTGGAGAGGCCCAGGGTGGGAGGACACCTGAGATCTCCGCGCTCCGCGCCCCGCCCCCCTCCCCCCAACCCCTGCACGCATGCCACGCCAGGGCGCTCTGAAACTAGCTTCTCTGGAGTTTTGTCACTTGAATTTCTCTCCCTCTGCTCAACTGAGTGATGACAGTGTATTGAACAGCTAGGTCATTTCCAAATAAATTAGGCTTAGTGTTTCACAGGACACCCGGACATGTATGGAGAGACCAGCACGGATGCATGGACACCAACCTTGGGAACTGGAGAACCAATGGGAAATTACTGTCTGACTCAGGAGAGAGAAAGAAACCCGAACAGATGGAATGAAATGAACAGAAACACAGGCTTTGCAACTCACACCCTAATTCAATTACCAGAAAATAAACAACACTATAACCATTTTAGAAAAACTATAGACCTCTCCATGACCTTAGGTCGGGTGAGGAGTTCAAACACACAGCAAAAAAAAGCCAACTTTTCCAAGTCGTGAATATGTTAGTTCACACATTGACTTTTACATTGAAATGTGTAACAAATAAACTTAAAATCATTGACTCACTACATAAGCATGGAAGTATTTTAAACATAAAATATGTTCTATAGTGTTCAGGAAGCACTTGGCACATCTGTAAGTGTATCAGACGCAAAACAGGAACGTAGTGGAAGAGTCAGGATAGTTTAAAAATGAATCCCTAACTAAAAGGAACACACAGGATTACTGTAGATAAAAAAGGTTAAAGAAGAGAAGCTAGAAATGAGTCAATAAATGTCTTTGGGGTTAGCTTAGAGTGACTAGCCTCTGCGTGACTCTTTAAATTTTTCATGTTTGCAGCTTCCAAATTTTCCATGGTGAGAATAATACTTTCGCCTCCAAACCAGAGTGACTTGGGGACACAAAGGTAGAAGTCGATAATTTTCTTTGCCTATGTCTGAATATTTACAGTCAGAGGTAGAAAAGGAGGAGTCTGTCCCTTGTCTAGATGAGGTCAATCCCCAGGTGTGGGATGTCTCCAGCCCTGGTTTAGCCATAAATATTCCACCAGTAAAGATTTCTCTGAGACCAAATGCTCCCTAGCCCTGGAAAAGACAGTATCCCTTAAAACCAGACGCTCTTGAGGGTCTTAGACCATTAGTTAACAAATACCGAGATACTGGAACTCGAATCAGCTGTGAGTCCCCCTGCAACACCCCAATCTTGCCCATTCTAAAACCAGATGGATCTTACCGATTCGTCCAGGATCTAAGAGCTGTTAATGAAGCTGTGGTTCCCATCCACCCCATAGTCCCAAACCCATATACCCTCCTATCCCAAGTCCCAGGAAATGCCAAGTACTTCTCAGTCTTGGACCTTCAAAGTGCTTTCTTTTGCATTCCTCTCCATCCTGAATCCCAAAAACTCTTTGCTTTTGAGTGGCGGGACTTGGAAACAAGAGAGACCATACAACTCTCGACTGGACTCGACTACCCCAAGGGTTTAGGGACAGCCCTCATATCTTCGGGACTTCCTCGGGGAGAGAACTAAGGGAATTAACTTTAACAAACAGTAGTCTAATACAGTATGTGGATGACTTGCTCATCGCTAGGCCAGATTTTACCAGCTCTCAAATGGACACTATTTAAAACGCTAACTTTCCTGTATGAAAAGGGTTATCGAGTATCCCCCAAGTAGGCTCAGATTAGCTTAACCCAAGTAAAATACCTTGGATTTATAATTACGGAGAGGAAAAGAATGCCTGACCCCGAGGGGAGATCCCTCATCTTAAATACCCCGTACCCCGAAACAAAACAACAGCTTAGGGGATTTTTAGGAAGGACAGGGTTTTGCAGGATCTGGATTCCTAATTATGGCAATCTGGCCAGACACTTATATGAAAATTTAAGGGGGAAAGAGCAAGAGCCACTCGACTGGCATGAGACCTGCAAGGTGGCCTTTAATGCCCTAAAAGAGTCCATCACTACAGCCCCAGCTTTAGGCCCCCCCAACCTGGAGAAGCCTCTTAGACTCTATGTTTCTGGAAGGACAGGAACTGCTCTTGGGGTGTTAGGGCAGATGATGGCGCCCGTATTACAACCTGTGGCTTATCTCTCAAAATAACTAGATGAGGTTGCCAGAGGGTGGCCCACTTGCCTCCGGGCAGTAGCAACCACCGATCTTATGGTTAAGGAGGCATCTAAGCTGAACCTGGGTCAGCCCACCACAGTGTATACGCCTCAATGGGTGCAAGCAGTCTTGGAAACGAAAGGGGACATGTGGATGACAGGGGGAAGGATCACCCAATACCTAGCCCTCCTCCTTGACACTCCAGAAATAAAGTTGAGGGTCTGCCAGACTTTAAATCCAGCAACCTTACTGCCAGATCCCCCTAACTCCCCTCTGGATCACCAATGGATACAAATCACAGACGAGTTATACTCTTCTCGCCGGGACCTATCAGAGACACCTTTATCTGACCCAGAGGAAAACTGGCACACAGATGGCAGCAGTTTTGTAGAAAAGGGAGAGAGGAAAGCAGGATATGCTGTATCGAGCCTGGAAGAAACTAAGGAAAGTGGGTCTCTTCCCCCAGACACCTCAGCCCAGAAAGCTGAACTTTTTGACCTGACAAGAGCTTTGGAGTTAGGAGAAGGAAAGAGGATTAATGTGTGTATGGATTCTAAGTATGCTTTCCTCATTCTGCATGCCCGTGCAGCAATTTGGAAAGAAAGAGGGATGCTCAGTGCCCGAAGCTCTGCTATTAAACACAAAGAGCTCATTCTCAGGCTCCTGGAGGCAGTCAAACTTCCTGCAAAATTAGCTGTCATCCACTGCAAGAGTCATCAAAAGGGGCAAGAAAAAGAGGCTCAGGGAAATAGGAAAGCTGATCAAGAGGCAGGACGAGCTGCCGGGGAAGCTACCTCTGCCACTGCTATCTGCCCCCTTTTCCCCAAGGAAACCCTGACTCCAGATTTTACCCCAAGGGGACATTCCCGATATGCTGAGCGGGGCTGGGAGATTGGGTCACATGGGTGGTTTCAGCCTGATCAGGCCCAAATAATACTCCCTGATTCTCAGGTTTAAAACATTACTAACTCCTTACATAAGAGCGCCAATTTTGGGAAAGGTAATCTAGAAATCTTGCTTAAGCCTATTCTCTCCCATCCCCAGTTAGCTAAGGTTGTTAAACAGGTCACACAAAATTGTGACACCTGTCTAAAAAATAACCCAAAAACCAGACCTCCTCTAATTACACCTGTCCAACATCAGGGATCATACCCAGGAGCGAACTGGCAAGTAGAATTTACAGCCATGCCCAAGACCCAAGGGTTTTCTTACTTGCTAGTCTTTATTGACACATTCACAGGATGGATCGACGCGTTCCCTACTGAGACAGAGAGAGCTACAGAAGTCTGTAAAGCTCTGCTGAAGGAGATAGTGCTTAGGTTTGGGCTGCCTCGGTCACTTCAGAGTGACAACGGGCCCTCACTTACAGCCACGATACCCCAGAACCTAGCCGCATGCTTAGGCAAAAAATACCAGCTCCGCTCATCCTGGAGGCCTCAAGCTTCAGGAAAGGTAGAGAGAGCCAACCAGACTCTTAAAAGGGCTCTGGCTAAGCTATGTCAAGAAAGACATAAAAAGTGGAAACATATGCTGCCCATAGCCCTCATGAGGCTACGGACATCCCCCAAACGGCCACTATTATTAAGTCCTTATGAAATGATGTATGGACGACCATTCTTAACTTCTTATTTGTTTCTTGACGAGGATGCCAATACACTCTTAAAACATATAATTGACCTGGGAAGGTTTCCGCAAGAACTCCAATGGTATGGAGAACAAACCACAGGAAGACTTGAAAAATCCCCAGGTAAAGCCAGGGGATCAAGTATCAGTAAAGACCTGGCAAGAAAAAGAGAGTCCAAACCAGCTGTCCGAGAAATGGACAGGGCCATATCAGGTTGTTCTAGTGACTTCAACTGCTGTAAAATTGAAGGGTCTATCTGCCTGGGTCCACAATTCTAGAATAAAACCCTATGGCCTACAGGAGGGGGAGACAGAAACTGAGACTCCAAAGCCAGAGGACAGCTATTCCTGTGAACCTGTTGAAGATCTCAGGCTCTTGTTCAAGCAGAACCCCATCAATCCTGCCTCAGATAAGTAAAATGCATCATATGATGTTCTTCCTCTTTCTAATCATATCTCCCTGTATGGCTATTGATCTCTCCCTAAACGAGGCATGTTCACTTGCAAACCACACTGCTTCTCAACTGAACCTAAGCAGCCCGGGCTGCATCTACATTAATGACAAAGGTTGGGGGTATGTCCAACCCATCCCAGTGTATCAATATCAAAGGCCCACCCTTCCAGCCGAGCTATGGGCTGTTACTCAGCGCCCCCATGTGGTCGTAATATGGCCTTTTGGGAAAAGGGGGAAAAAAAACTTCATGTCTTGGTACCAGCAACAACTGTCTCTATTTACCCCCTGGATGACATCTGCAATCCCACCTGAGCCCTTATTTTCTCTCATGACTAACATCCCCCAAGTGACCTTCCCTATCTCTCTAAAAAGCCACTCCCTAACAGGGGTGTCAGTGAGAAATCTAGACGACTCACAATGTTGGGTGACCGTCACTGTTGAAATTGATGGGAAAAACCGGGACAGGCCCTGCAGCTGGGAGACCAGCCGATGCAACACCCGGCCAGCACCCGCCTGGCCCGGCCCGGGGCACTTCCCGGACCCCAAGCGGCCTGGCGAGGCTGCGGGAGCTCTGGCGGGCGTTGGGGAGGGGGGTGACTTGAGCGGGGAGGACATCTCGGTGCCCCCCCACCCCCCGCCACCCACCATCCTGTTCGCTGCTCAGGGTCACGTGGCTCCGGACGAGCGGGGCGTCGGCCCGGGGCCGCGGTCCCCGGAGCCTCCTGCGGGCTTAGGGGCAGCCCAGCCGGGGCCCCAGGCGCCCATCCTGCCGGCTGTGCAAACCCCCTGGAGTGCCTCAGCCCCACCCTGTCCCCAAACCGAGGCCCGCCCTGCCCCCACGCCACGGGCCCAGCACAGGACCTTCCTGAGAGAGCGGACGAGCGACAGCCAGGCACACGGACAGGCACTCTCACGCACCCACACCAGGTGAGACAGAGGCAGGAAGAGACGAGGGTTCAGAGAGACACCGGAAGACAGCGAGTGGGCAGTGGGGGCCTCGGGCAGGATGCCGGGCAGCTGCAGAGACCTCCCGGCCCTGAGCAGCAAACGCGATGGGGTCGGGGAGAGGCTGCCGAGCAGAGGCAGGCCTGGAGAGGCCCAGGTTGGGAGGGCACCTGAGATATCCGCGGTTCGCGCCCCTCCCACCCCAACCCCATGAACGCATGCCCCACTCCGACAAAAATTTCTCCGGAGTTTGATCACCTGAATTTCTATCCTTGTGCTCAACTGAGTGATGACAGTATTTTGCACAGCTAGGTCATTTCCAAATAAATTAAGCTTAGTGTTTCACAGGACACCCTGACATGAATGCAGAGACCAGCACAGATGCATGGACACCAACCTTGGTAACTGGACAACCAATGGGAAATTACTCTCTGACTCAGGAGAGAGAATAAAAGCCGAACAGATGGAAAAAATGAACAGAAACACAAACTTTGCAACTCACACCCCAATTCAATTACCGAAAAAAACAACAACACTATAACCATTTTAGAAAAACAATAGACCTCTCCATGACCTTTGGTCAGGTGAGGAATTCTTACACACAACAAATAAAGCCACCTTTTCCAAATCGAGAATATCTTAGTTCACACATTGATTTTACAATGAAATGTGTAACAAATAAACTTAAAATCATTGACTCACTACATACGCATGGAAGTATTTTAAACATAAAATATGTTCTATAGTATTCAGGAAGACTTGGCACATCTTAAGTGTATCAGACCCCAAACTGGAACTTAATGGAAGAGTCAGGATAGTCTAAAAATGAATCCCTAACTAAAAGGAATACACAGGATTACGTAGATCAAAAAGGTTAAAGAAGAGAAACTAGAAATCAGTCAATAAATGTTTTAGGGGTTAGCCTAGAGTGACTAGCCTCTGCGTTACTTTTTAAATTTTTCATGTTTGCATCTTCCAAATTTTCCATGCTGAGAATAATACTTTCATATCAGTTTCGAGATCAGTCTCACATTAAAGACAGTAAGAGTGGAATAAGAAATAAGAAATGCTTGGGGGGGGGGGAGAAATGCTTGAACTAATGGTGGTATTGATGAAATTATTTTCAGGGCAGCCAAGGAGTCACAGATGTAGAGAACAGACTTATGGACACGGGCAGGGGTGAGGAAGGAGAGGGTGAGATGAATGCAGAGGAACATGGAAACATAGTACCATACGTTAAAAGAGATGCCAATGCAATTTGCTGTATGACTCAGGGGACTCAAACAGGGGCTCTGCAACAAGCTAGAGGTGTGGAACGGGGAGGAGGAGATGGGAGAGAGGTTCAGGAGGGAGGAGACATATGTACACCTGTGGCTCATTCACGTTGATGTTTGGCAACAAAATTCTGTAAATCATCTATCCTTCAATTGAAAGAAAAAGTCATGTTTGGACTTACCAAACAAGGTCTTGTGTACTTCTAGCATGGCCTTCTGTTTTTTTTTTTTTTTTTTTTTTTTTTGTGTGTTTTATTTTTTTTTTATTTATTTATTTTTTTAATATTATTTTATTAGTTGGAGGCCAATCACTTTACAACATTTCAGTGGGTTTTGTCATACATTGACATGAATCAGCCATATAGTTACATGTATTCCCCATCCCGATCCCCCCTCCCACCTCCCTCCCCACCCGACTCCTCAGGGTCCTCCCAGTGCACCAGGCCCGAGCACCTGACTCATGTATCCCACCTGGGCTGGTGGTCCGTTTCACCATAGATAATATACATGCTGTTCTTTCAAAACATCCCACCCTCACGTTCTCCCCCAGAGTTCAAAAGTCTGTTCTGTATTTCTGTGTCTCTTTTTCTGTTTTGCATATAGGGTTATCGCCACCATCTATCTAAATTCCGTATATATGTGTTAGTATACTGTAATGTTCTTTATCTTTCTGACTTACTTCACTCTGTATAATGGGCTCCAGTTTCATCCATCTCATTAGAACTGATTCAAATGAATTCTTTTTAACGGCTGAGTAATATTCCATGGTGTATATGTACCACAGCTTCCTTATCCATTCATCTGCTGATGGGCATCTAGGTTGCTTCCATGTCCTGGCTATTATAAACAGTGCTGCGATGAACATTGGGGTGCACGTGTCTCTTTCAGATCTGGATTCCTCAGTGTGTATGCCCAGAAGTGGTATTGCTGGGTCATATGGCAGTTCTATTTCCAGTTTTTTAAGAAATCTCCACACTGTTTTCCATAGTGGCTGTACTAGTTTGCATTCCCACCAACAGTGTAAGAGGGTTCCCTTTTCTCCACACCCTCTCCAGCATTTATTGCTTGTAGACTTTTGGATAGCAGCCATCCTGACTGGCGTGTAATGGTACCTCATTGTGGTTTTGATTTGCATTTCTCTGATGATGAGTGATGTTGAGCATCTTTTCATGTGTTTGTTAGCCATCTGTATGTCTTCTTTGGAGAAATGTCTGTTTAGTTCTTTGGCCCATTTTTTGATTGGGTCGTTTATTTTTCTGGAATTGAGCTTCAGGAGTTGCTTGTATATTTTTGAGATTAATCCTTTGTCTGTTTCCTCATTTGTTATTATTTTCTCCCAATCTGAGGGCTGTCTTTTCACCTTACTTATAGTTTCCTTTGTTGTGCAAAAGCTTTTAATTTTCATTAAGTCCCATTTGTTTATTTTTGCTTTTATTTCCAATATTCTTGGAGGTGGGTCATAGAAGATCTTGCTGTGATTTATGTCGGAGAGTGTTTTGCCTATGTTCTCCTCTAGGAGTTTTATAGTTTCTGGTCTTACATTTAGATCTTTAATCCATTTTGAGTTTATTTTTGTGTATGGTGTTAGGAAGTGTTCTAGTTTCATTCTTTTACAAGTGGTTAACCAGTTTTCCCAGCACCACTTGTTAAAGAGATTGACTTTTTTCCATTGTATATCCTTGCCTCCTTTGTCAAAGATAAGCTGTCCATAGGTTCGTGGATTTATCTCTGGGCTTTCTATTCTGTTCCATTGATCTATATTTCTGTCTTTGTGCCAGTGCCATACTGTCTTGATGACTGTGGCTTTGTAGTAGAGTCTGGAGTCAGGCAGGTTGATTCCTCCAGTTCCATTCTTCTTTCTCAAGATTACTTTGGCTATTCGAGGTTTTTTGTATTTCCATACAAATTGTGAAATTATTTGTTCTAATTCTGTGAAAAATACCGTTGGTAGCTTGATAGGGATTGCATTGAATCTATAGATTGCTTTGGGTAGAATAGCCATTTTGACAATATTGATTCTTCCAATCCATGAACACGGTATGTTTCTCCAACTGTTTGTGTCCTCTTTGATTTCTTTCATCAGTGTTTTATAGTTTTCTATGTATAGGTCTTTTGTTTCTTTAGGTAGATATACTCCTAAGTATTTTATTCTTTTTGTTGCAATGGTGAATGGTATTGTTTCCTTAATTTCTCTTTCTGTTTTTTCTGTTTTTGATCTCTCCCTAAACGAGGCATGTTCACTTGCAAACCACACTGCTTCTCAACTCAACCTAACCAGCCCGTGCTGGATTTGCATTAATAGCAAAGGTTGGGGGTATGGCTTCTTCCCTCAAGCCTCATGAATCAGTCTCTGCTACCTTCAAACTCTTCTGCAGCTTCCTCACCTCTCTCAGCCTTCAGAGAACTGAAGAGACTTATGAGAGTTTTAAGGCTTCCCTTGTAGCTCAGTCGGTAAATCTGCCCTCAATGCGGGAGACCCGGGTTCAATCCCTGTGTCATGAAGATCCACTGGAGAAGGAAATGCCAACCACTCCCAGTACTCTTGTCCGGAGAATCCCACAGACATAGGAGCCTGGCAGGCCACTGTCCATGGGGTTGCAGAGAGTCAGATGCGACTTAATGACTAAATCATCATCAGGGTTTGCTCAAGATTTGGCTTTGGCTTAAGGGTCATTCAAACTTTTTCCGCATCATCAATAAGGTTGTTTCACTTTCTTATTATTCCTGTGTTCACGAAATAGCCCTTTTACTTTCAAGAACTTTTCTTTTGCACTCACAACTTGACTAACCAGCACAGAGTTCTAGTTGTCAGCCTATCTTGGCTGTCAACACACTTTCCTCACTAAGCTCATAATCATTTCTAGCTTTTGGTTTCAAGTAAGAGATACGCAACTCTTCCTTTCACTTGAACACCTGGTGCCTCAGATGGTAAAGAATCTGACCCAATGCAGTAGGCTGGGGTTTGATCCCTTGGTCAGGAGGATCCCCCAGAGAGGGAAATGGCAACCCACTCCAGTATTCTTACCTGCAGAACTCCATGGACAGAGAAGCCTGGCGAGCTACAATCCAGGGGTCACAAAGAGTTGGATACAACTGAGTGACAAACACACATACACTCAGAGGCCACTGCAGGGTTATTAACTGCCCTAATTTCCATACTGCTGAGTCTCAGGGAATAGGGAGACCTGAGGAGAAGGAGAGAGATAGGGAATGGCTGGCTGGTGGGGCAGTCAGAACACACATATTTTACTAAGATCACTGCACTATCTCCTGTGGGCACGGTTCATGGTTACAATTAATTACAAACTCCGAAACAATGACAACAGTATTATCAAAAGTCACCGATCACAGCTCACTCTAAGAAATAACAATGAAAAAGTGTGAAATACTGCGAGAATCACCAAACTGACACAGAGACCCAGAGTGTGCAAATGCTACTGGAAAGATGACGGACACCCTCAGTGCAGGGCTGCCGCAGAACTTCAGTTTCCAAAAACTGAATTTGCAGGTACAATAAAACACGGTCTACTTGTATGCTAAAGTATCGACAATGGGCATTTTGTCAAACAGTTTAAGAAAAGAGAAGTTCTTTGTACTGCAATTGTAATTTTTCTCCAAGTCTGAGATTGTTTCAAAACAAAAGTAAACAAAAATACAAACAGAGACACACAAACATACATATATACAGGGAGTCTTCACTTTTGCAACTAGTGTTAACTGAAATTTGCGTACATCAGAATCCTGACTTCATAAGTGCACAACTCCAGAACAGGCATGGCAGTTTGCTACAGTGTGGAAATTGAGAGTTTTTTAAAAATATAAAAAATTTTAACAAGATTTTGTACACTTAATTTCTACACTGAAGTATTTTCTACCTAATTTTATACAGAAATGTCACACACATAAAACTGTTAATAAAATCAGAGGTTTCAAAAACAAAGAAAAATGTTCTATTTCTTAAACTAGAGTAATGTTTTATTATTATTCTTCAGAATTTAGTTAAAAAGTAGTCTTTTCAAACCATTCAAAATTTTATAAATGACAATTAAAATTAACCTTAAAACCTTGCACTGGCTCTGGAAAAGACACTTCCATTTGGGAATGATATCTCTGTCCAAAGATTCCTTTTCCCTTTTAACTACTATTTCCATCATTAATGGCAAGATCATACAATTCTTCCTTCAGTGTTTGGAAGAAATGATCATGAAGATACTAAATGAAAACTGCAAGGTCCAAATCAGAGTATGTTGTGTCTATAAAAGGAGAAGCCAAAAGAATATATATATAATCATTTGTGAAGACACAGAAGTTATCCAAAAGAATACATTTAGAAACTAAGGAAGGGACATGGATGGCTGGCAGACAGAGACTGGACGGACACTTTTACTGTTATCCTTCTGTTCTTCTACACTGTCCTGTGGGACTTTCCTAGTGGTCCAGTGGTCCAGAATATGCCACCCAGTAGGGGATACAGGTTCAATCCCTGGTCTGGGGAGGTTCCACAGGGCAGCTAAGCCTGTGTGCCAGAACTAATGAAGCCCTCGAGCCCATGCTCTGCAACAAGAGGAGCCGCCGCAGAGAGGGGCCCGCGTCCCACAGCTGAAGAGCAGCCCCAGATAGTAATCCCCACTTGCTGCAACTGGAGAAAGCCTGTACATGGTGAAGACCTCATACTGCCGTATATACATAAGTAAATTCTTAAATGTGTTAAGTAGGTAAGTAAATAAAGTATACTTTGTGAAGAAAATCTACTCAGAAAAAAAAAAGGTCCGATTTAAAAAAAAAAAAAAAAAAACAACACTTCAGACTAAGCAGATAGAACAAACTAAGCAAACTCACGCCATTGACTAGTAACTTTTTCAAATGAAATAATAATAAAAAATCAATTTTTACACTAAGGCTGTCAAAAACTACATATATTTCAAATAATTTCATGTGATAAGGCCAACTTAAAGGCAAATTTTATCGAAAATAGAACTGGAATCTTCATTTAACTTCAAAAGCTAAGAAAGAAACTTTCAGATTTTTCCTAATTTATGTCTTAACATTTCAAAGACAGCATCCTTGAAGTTTAATACATGTTCTTGCCAATGTACACTCAGAAATATAACCAATCACATTTTCACGACATCTGTGTCTTTACACAGATGACGTGATTCAGAAAAATTAAAATTGTCAGAGAGAGATTATTGGAGTTGTTCAAGTTATCAAACTAGACACTTAACAAGTCTCTGTCTGGAATCTGGGGCCCACTGATCAATCCCCATACCACGCTTTCCCCAATCCATGCATGAGGTAGTTTAAAAACATCAGAAACAAGCTTACAGAACACTTACTGACACTAAACCCAACCCTTCAAATCCAGCAGTGTGCAAGGCTTCACTCTCTGCATGTACTATGGATTAAGATAAAATGCCAGATATTAAATATGCAGGTTGGTTACCCAACTCCTTAGTTTTCATTGTTTCTAATCCACTATTTTTTGAAAGCCAATATATGAACATAGTTAGGCACTAGGTGATACAGAGAAGAAAGTGTCCCTGGCATGACCCAAGTATTGTGATCACAGTCAAACAAAACCATGAGAGAAATGTGTTAAATGTCTACAAAAGGTGTAGCCCTAAGATACAGGAAGAATGTAAAGAGTATTCTGGAAAAGAATGAAAGAAGTCGTCAATAGATCAGCTGAATAAAATCAATTGGTACAGCAATAAAACAGATTCAGGTTCTAGAGACGACCCTGTTGAGAACACTTACAAAGGTTATCTTTTGTTTGGAAAGGCTATGGCCGAGCAATTACGAGTTACAAGGAAAGAAGTTCCCAAGGACTTCAGTGCCCCAACCAAAACCTTATGAATCATTAAAAAAAAAAAAAATGCTAGCACAGAACACAACCTCGGAATGTGCAAGAAAGGTTCCAACCAACATTATTTGGAATGACACAACTACAATTCTACTGGGCAAGTACCTTTCAATGCAAGGAAAGAAACTGAAGAAATAAATAAAAGAAATTAACTAATATATAAATATCTTACAGACTCAAATCCTTAGTACCAGTATTTATGATGCTTTACATATTTATATATTTGTAACGTAAAACAATTCTGACTATTAGCGTAAAATATCAGCCCTATAATTTCAATTTAAAACAGAATTAACAGCTAACCTAGACTTGTAATTTTAATTTGAATTTCACTATAAATAGTACTGAAACTTAAGATATTAATATGTACCATGCTTGTAAGTTTATTAAATGTTTTAAGATTTACCATAACATTTGTGAAGGTTTGTCTGAAAACTGAACTACTTACCAAATAGTGAATATATTAAGTTATTTAAACAGTTTTTTAAAGTTTTAAATATGTATGTAAAAGGGATGCAATATAGTTTAAGTCTCCTTTTAAAATGATTCCCTAAACTTACTATATGTATCTAAAAAGATTTGTTAAGTTGAACTTTAAAATTTAAGGGAAATTTGGGGTTTAAAATGTAACTTTGATAAACTACATACTAATTCTTTAAAACCAAAGGAGCTTCCAAATAATTATTTCTGTTTAGAAAAACCCACCTTCAAGGATACAAAATCCTACTTAACTCTTATTAATCCTTCAGTATCTACGTAAAATTCTTCCTTTTCCATGAAGTCTTTCCTCTTTTTCCTTTTACCCTATACTAGGCAAAAAGAAAATAAATGTGTCTCTATCATTCAAACTGCTAATTTATTCTATTCTAGTGGCATAACTTTATGAAAACTCTTCTTTCAGGAATCCACATCGCCTATCCAAGGGTCACACGCACTTTCAGAACAGGGTCTGTGCTTTATACTGCTCTCAACCTCTAGAAACATCTTACACAAGGCAACGCTAGCACACAGTAACTATTGGCGGTGGATGAACTGAATTCTAACACTCTTCCATGCCTTTCCAAATGGACCATTACCTCTGTTATGTCCCAATGGTGTGAAAACTGATCCAAGTCAGTGAGGTAAAGTAGCACGGGAGAAAGCTGCGTCTGGATGACATGGGGCACTCCTCAAAGGCTCTGAAGCCAAGTCAGTTCCTCTTTTGAAAACCCTAATTTGAGTATAAAGAAATCCAATTTAAAATAAATCACAAAGCAAGTAACATTCTTAAGTAATTTTTAAAAAATAGACATGTATCTTCAAGTTAAATTCTTCAAGCTAACAAGCTATTTTCTCTGAATTTCTGTACTTTATGTATTATTTTAAAAAATGAAATGCCAGCGATGTAGTAAAATTCATATAATTATGTACACAAAGATTTGACCTGAATCGAATGTGTAATACATCAAGAAACAATATTATATCCCTTAAACTGAGGGCTTTGCCACCTTTATACTTAAATAAGTGTGAAAGACATAATCATTCTAATTAATGTCAGGTTTAAAAAAGCAAATGAACAAGAAAAACAATATGCTCCTTCATACATATACCAAACTCTGTATTCTTACATAATAGCCTTTCAAGTGTCTTAAAACTATTCCATCCCCCCTAAGTCTATTTCTTCAACAATTACTGTGTACTTCCTTCTACCTATTCCATATAATAAGATTTCTGATTCTCTTACCACCTCTATTACACCTAGTCTGACCTATACAAACAACTTGCCCAAGTCCCTCCTGAAAGACAGCTCTTAGAATGATCAGAATACGAGCACAATGTGGTCTGACCCTAGCTACCTGCTTTGATGTTTTCAGATCACTGTACTTCCATGAACATGCCCTAAAGAGCCATCATCTAGTTGGGAAGCCATATCACACTCCTGGCTGATTCCTAATGAGTTTCCTAAAACCACTAAACCCTTTGACAGGTACTACTAATTAAAACATAAAGCCCTCACATCCATCTCAAACGCATACATCCAAAACTATCAAACAAACATGTACAAGTCTACTTGTTACTTGTTTCTTTTATATAATATTTATCTTGCTACATTCAGCTCCTTATCAGAACTTTTCAAGCTCTTTTTGGATTCTGACAACATATTTCAATAAGTCTCTTAATTTTAAGTCTTCAGAAAATTTCAAACACTGTCATCTTTATCATCCAGTTACAAAACAAAACTACCAAAGACAGTATGATCATTTAAAACAACAGTAATAATACTTACTAATCTAACACATCAAGACTCATTTTACTAATTTTTCTCTGACATCAATGGAAAGCAAAATATGGCTAATTAAAATGTGATGTTTTCCCTAACACACCGAACATGTTAAACATGCTTAAAATGGATATTCTGTTCCCCATCTTATTAAGCTATGCAGTGAGGTCCAAAACTTAGACCCAAACAGGTAAGACAGTAAATCTCAGGAGAATTTTCATACTAGGTTCTTTTCCTTTCCTTAACTTGGTGGATCAGGGCAGTTACCTGTAAGTGTTGAAAATAAGAAGCTGAAATAGTCCTCATTACTGATGTTTAACTGATCACTTCCATTCCATTCTTTCACTGAAGACTTCCATCCAGAAAATGATGATCTACAATAAACAATGGAGACCTAGTACTAGAAGTGACCAAATTGAAGACTCAGGAATAAAGCACAGAATATATGACTATTCTTTATGGAATACAAGTATAATTTAAGAGCTCAGTCAAAAATCCGTAGCATGTATCATCTTTACATGTAAGGGGGTTCAAGTATCGTAATATGGAAAATATAATTTCTAACATATGTTTATGTAAAGTTTCCTTGAAAAGCATAACCAGCCCACTTATATGGTACAACTGGAAAATTTTTCCACACCACTCAAAACTCAGTTTCAAGGAGCCAAGGTGAAGTTCTGCTTTTCAGTAGTAGGTTCAGCTGCTATGTATTTACTACCTCATCTTCATTAAAAAAAAAAAAAAAAAAAAAAGTCTTACCTTGTTTATATGAATGAGCTAAGTTTAAACAAGCTCCTGCTTCCTACCTAAACCAAAGCATCTTAACTAGGTAAAGAATACTTCAATTTAAAGCCACTCTGCAATAACTATGCACTCCTATACTTTGCGAGGGTTTATAACTAGTCTACGTCACAATACTGCAGCTAAAGTATTGGTAGTGGACTTAAGGGAATAGCTAAACATAAAGCAGCTTCTCATTAAATGAAGATTATCTGGTTCCTGCTATGAGATCAGTTTCCAGTGATACCTTTAAAAACTCTCCTCAAGGTAAGACTAAGAAGGAATACAGCAAATGTCAGCCATGAATACAGCAAAAAAACAAAAAGCTGAGAATAATCAGATCCAAAAAGCTATCTTTTTGGATAGCTTTTTGTGACAAATTTTTTTTTTGGGACAAACTTTTATAATAGAAATCTGAATAAATGTCAAGACAAAATAAGGAGTTTCTAATTCAATGAGAAGCACTTTTTTTTTTTTTAACCACTGAAACAACTGTATTTATTAACATTCTTAAAAGTTGGGGAGTTAAAAATAATGGCAACATTTTTCTGAATCACTTCTACTTAAAGGACTTCTCTTTGCTTAAAGGGCTATGGGAGAGAATATCACACGCTAAGAGGTTATAAAAAGTCAGAGATGCTCAATGGAAATGAGTACAAAATGGGTGATTAGAAAAGAAGCTAATATCCTCTTATACCCAGTGAACACTGTGCTGTCCAGTGGCTAAAAAGAGTAGCAAATCCATTTAAAAATCTAGTTTGGACAAAAGACAAGCAATGTATCACTCTGTCCTTAAAACTACAATGACCACACATACTGGCCACACCAGAACAGTTCTGAGACTAGAAGGGATGCTATATCAATTATGCTTGGACAACAGAAGCAAACCAGACCTGCTCCTGGCAGGCCAGCTCACATATTCACCCTGCTTCAAAACCAGGCTGAATTTCTCAGTAATTTCTCCCTTCTCTGGTATTTTTATCTAACAGCATGGACTACGTTTCCACATGCATGTCTCATGTTCCCCAAACCAGCTGTAAATGAACTAGGGGCAGAGAGGGCAAGAAGAGTAACAGTCAGCAGAACACCACAGGTAGATGGAGAGGAAAAACTCAAAAAACCTCTAAGTGAATAGTGAAAAAGGCAGGAACAGCAATTCTAAGTACAGTTTTTAAGACAAACTAAACACCAACAACTCTAAGGTGATGGGTTTTTCACACACTGAACAAACGGAGATGGTCTGGTGGTGACCTGCTCTCCGATGAACTTCCCCTGCTGGAGACAACAGTGTCAGAACGCTAACACCCAGAGTGAACTAGACCGCAGAGCCCAATTAATATAGCAGATGAGAATCAGAAATTATTGAAGGAATATTTCAGGAAAAGGAGCCTGCCAACAGTCCTTGGCACAGACGGAGCTGAGGAGTGGGATGCCTCAGGTGAACGGTGCAGGTGGGAGACAGTGAGAAAGCTAGCTGGTTTACCGTCACCATCAAGGACGGAGGGGAAAACCAAAGACGTGAAATAACCCAGGTGATGTCTAAGGAACGGTATGCCTTAGAAGAACATCATTCCTTAAGAATAACCGAACATTATTCTTCAATTCTAAATCTAGGAAAAGTGATGCAATGATAATACCACTGGCCTGGGAAAGTTGAAAAGGCCCCATCTTGTTTTAATTTTTAAAGAGATTAGTTTGAATAGGGACAATACATCTACAGAAAGAGAAGTCTACTAAGACTCTGTGCAAATGCTAAAAGGCAAAGTTTAACTTGGTACACTTTTAACTACATGACAACTTGCTTTTGATGATTATAAACTTCTATTACCATTACTTGTAAATTAATATTTTCTCAGTACTCACCACAAACCCACAAAAAAATGTAAAAAAAGACTTGTGAACAAATCCTTGACCAAAGTTATTGAGCACAAGTCAATCGTAATTAATGCCAAAAAAGATACTAAATACAAGTTCTAAAGAGAATTAATTTTAAGAGGTGTTCAAAAGTCACTTTTAAATGAATGCCAAAACAGATCCTCCACAAGTTCTATCATGGGAAATGAGTTCCCTCTACTGGAAGTTAACAGTCATAAAACCACTTAAGTTAAATTGTATTTCTTAAAGACCTGGCATTTAGTACTGAACTAGACAAAGAGGGGTTTCATATATAGACAACATATTGCAAACAGCTCTCTTTTGCTAAAAGGAAAAAGTAATTATCAGTTATGAAGCACAATTTGGGCGACAACATTCAAACATACGTCTTATCCTGGTACAAAGAGACTGGCAAACAAAGCTAAAGAAAGTCTACTAATAAAGCGAGCCACTCCTGTTTAATTGGGGCAGAGGGTCTGCACAAGAAGCCACAAAGAAGCTAGTTTTTAAATTTTTCAGCTACAGCCCAGATTCAACTCCTGCCTAAAACTGTATCAGACCCTGGCCTTGAGCCACAATCAGTAACAAATGGCTGAATATGAAAGTACTATGCCTGATACAAACATTACATTTTAAAGGATACTTTGAACACTAGCAACATGAAACATTATTAGTTTTAAGACCTTTGAGAGTAAAACACCACAGTCACATTCTGGAAAGTAGCTCCTTGAAAAATTAAACAGAAAATTAACATATGATTCAGCAATTCTACTTCTGGGTATACAGCCAAAAGAATTAAAAGGATTCAAACAGGTGTCTGCACACCAATGTTTATAGCTGCATTATTTGTAACAGCCAAAAGGCAGAACAACCGAGTATCCATTAACAGATGAATATATCAAAATCATGAAGACAAAATAGTGGTAAACAAGGGCTGGGAGAAGGGGAAATAATCAGTACAGAGTTTCAGTCTGCAACGATGACAGTGCTGGAGATGAATAGTGGTAGCAGTCGCACAACAGTGTGAATGTACTTAATGCCCCACACAATTCTCACTGTATACCTAAAACTGGTTAAAATGGGAAGTTTTAGGTTATGCATATTTTGCCACACACACACCCACCCACCCACCCACCCACCCACAGATATTTTAATGATTCCCTGTCTGAGTCCGCAAGCTTTTATTTCACCACCTACATTGAACTGAGCTCCCTTCCAAAAAGAAAGACCTGTATTACAATTTCATAACACCAGAAGTTTTAAAACACAGCACTCTCATCCGCCACTGAATCCTTACTATGGCTACACACTTCTGATAATCTTAACCCTTGTTTCAATGCACCTACACAAATCACTGTATGTTTCTACCTGATGGTTCAGCGGTAAAGAATCCACCTGTGGTGTAGCAGAACAAGAGTTCAATCCCTGGGTCAGGAGGATCCCCTGGAAAAAGAAACAGCAACCCACTCCAGTATCCTTGCCTGGAAAATCCCATGGGCAGAGGCGCCTGGTGGACTACAGCCCATGGACTTAGTGACTGCAACCATGACAATGCAAACCGCTAAGCAAACCACCTGGAACAGTCTTGCCCCAGTGACCTTCCTCTTACCCAGTATCATCAACAGTTTTAACTGCTGTTTTAAGAGCAAATGAAGGGAGGGGCGGCATTTTAAAAAGTCAGTTCATAAACTGCCAGTGACAGGGGAAGGGTGAGGGAGAAGATTATACACTTGAAATACAGCTCACTTTAGCATGCTACCTCATGTGCAGTATCCCGATAAGCATGGCAGCCAAATTTGCACTGAGTCTTCCCATAATACAGCAGCAGCTTAACCGAGAAAGCAAGTCAGCAGGCAGACTGGGTAGAAAATACACAAGCTGGACCAAAAGCTGCTGAGACTCTGCTGACAGAACCACCACTGTGCCTTCTTGTGGATCTAGTGAGGCAGGAAGACAAGTTAAATTTTAAAAGATATACAAACAAGAATTAATAAAGCAGACTGACCATTTTCACTGTGCTATGTTGAATTCTAACATATCAACTACATGAAAAAAAATATATATGTATGGCTTAAGGTACTGCCTAGAGTAATACTAAATACAATCATTATTTAAAGATAACATTTAACACTCGATTTCATAATATTCAAATGTGTTATTTGAAATAATAACTGATGGAGTTAAAGGTATTAGAAACAAAGCAAAACAGTAAAAAAAAAAAAAAAAAAAAAAAAAAACAAGCACTTTTGCCAAACAGGGACAATTATAATATCAACCTAATCCGGCCCCATCACTTCATGGCTAATAGATGGGGAAACAGTGGAAACAGTGGCTGACTTTATTTTTCTGGGCTCCAAAGTCACTGCAGATGGTGACTGCAGCCATGAAATTAAAAGATGCTTACTCCTTGGAAGGAAAGTTAGGACCAACTCAGATAGCATATTAAAAAGCAGAGACATTACTTTGTCAACAAAGGTCTGTCTAGTCAAGGCTATGGTTTTTCCAGTGGTCATGTATGGATGTGAGAGTTAGACTGTGAAGAAAGCTGAACGCAGAACAATTGATGCTTTTGAACTGTGGTGTTGGAGAAGACTCTTAAGAGTCCCTTGGACTGCAAGGAGATCCAACCTGTCCACCCTAAAGGAGATCAGTCCTGGGTGTTCATTGGAAGGACTGATGCTGAAGCTGAAACTCCAATACTTTGGCCACCTGATGCAAAGAGTTGACTCGTTGGAAAAGATCCCGATGCTGGGAAAGATTGAAGGCAGGAGCAGAAGGGGACAACAGAGGATGAGATGCTTGGATGGCATCACCGACTTCATGGACATGGGTTTAGTTGGGCTCCAGGAGTTGGTGATGGACAGGGAGGTCTGGCATGCTGCAGTTCATGGGGTTGCAAAGAGTTGGACACGACTGAGCAACTAAACTGAACTGAATTTAAAACCAAAGACTTATCTGAGTATACACACACACTCCTATATATAAGCAATACTGAAAAATACAGATTTTTAAATACCACACACAAAAGGTAGACACAAACCAACGTTTGTCATTTAATAAATGGGTAAATATAAAGTGGTGTATATTCAACAGTGGAATGTTACTCAGCATTAAAAAGAAATACAGTACTCGTATATGCTCGTAAATCCTAAGAACAGTATGTCAAGTGACGGAAGCCATACTGAGAAGATCCACATCACACAATGTCATCTGTGAGAAATGATGAAAACAGGCAAATACAGAGAGACAGAAATGGTGAGCAGTGGTTGTCAGGAGCTGAGGTAGGAAGAAATGAGGAAATAGGGATGGACTACTAATGGTAGAGTTTCTTTTTGAGGTGATAAAAATATTCTGGAATAAGATAATAGTGACTATCGCACAATCTTGGGAATATGATAAAAATTAATGAATTGCACAGTGTAAAATGGCCAATTTTATGGTATATAAACTGTGTCCTAATAATAAATACTAATTATACATATGCATATATGTATATTTTTATTGATATTTTTGCTAAAAGAATGAAAAGGTTTCAGGGGTGAGTGAAACGTTAATATATGAAAGCCGTACAAGATCTCAATAACGATTAAATAAGTAAAATTTGCCATCAAAGTTTCAAAAGAATTCTATAAAAATACTTGATCAGTTTTGAATTTGTGAATTTCGTGGCTTAAAAGATAATTTAAGATCTGAAGAGACATCTACAACCTTTAGTTTTCTTAAACTATTGTATTAAGTAATACTATTGAAAATGAATTTACTGTTTGATATTTTATTCATTTTACCATGGTACAATTAATGTATAATTTGAAGGAAAAGTAAAACCTAAAGATCTCCCCTTTGAAACATTGTTCTTAAGTCGGGGTAGACCGATTATTACATACACAGGTAAACAACACTCTTACCATAGATTCGGAGAGCAGTAACTTGTAAACTTTTGAGTAGCTCTTTATTTGCTCGGGCTGCAGCAGTATGGATAATGTCAACAAACTGTGTTGAAAGCTCAGGATTTCGGGAGCCGAGATGTGCAAGCTGCAGTGGTAAACCAGCCAACCAACGTGATAACACTTTACTACGGTATCTAAGGCCATCAAAGAAAAGGGAAATACACCACATTTATTTAAACATTGGAGAGCCTATAAGATGACTGGCATACTATATTCATCTATAGTATTCTCTAAGGTTTTACCCACTGTATTTTAAAAGTTTATGTAGTTTGGGGCACTATGTACATTGTAATTTTATCTTAAAGGACACAGGCTCTACTTAGCTTGTGAACTATTTACACTAATTTGTAATGACCGTTTTACTATATTAAGTCATTTATGCATTCAGTATAGGGTGCCCCCACATTAAGTGGCTTCAAACTTGGGTTATTTCCATTCTTGCACATACTTGCTCACTCTCTAATGTCTCATCTTGGACACGGCAATCACTTTTGCTGTCCCCCAAGAGTTCAGTGATTTACACACAACCTTTGGAGTCTACCAGACTTGAACTTAAGTCTCAGTCTGGCTGCCCTTTAACAGCATGACACTCACCAACTTATTTAACCTAAGCTTCCTTCTATAAGGCAGAAACCAACAGTACCTACATAAAAGTATGAGAATTACTGAAAAATTAAGAAAAGCACCTGACTCACAGTAAAGACTTGAATATGTTCTAACAACTACCTATGTATGCTGAGGTACCACAAATCCCGTTATCTTTCACCCAAACATCTCTTGCAGACTATCCCAAGTAAACCTCAAACTCACCACATCTAAGACTGATTCCTGAGTTCTACTCTTCGTGTTGTCTGCATCACCAGACAGCACCAAACCAAGCTGGACACTTTTGCTCTTTAAGATACCGCCATTTAAAAATTTATTGAAACATTTTTGACACCCAGTATTATGTTAGTTTCAGGTATGTATCACATAATAGTCTGACATCTGTACACATTGCAAATGGTCACCATACGTCTAGTAACCACCTGTCCTAATAAAAGTTACTGGTCATATTCTTTATGCTGTATATTATATCCCCATGACTTATTTACTTTATAACTCAGTTTGCACCTTTTAATCTCTTTCACCTATTGTACACCCCTCCTCTTCTACTGCCCTCATTCTTATACCATGTGTCCCAATATGTCACTAAGGGCCGGAGGTTAAACCTCCATAATTTTTATGGGAAGCAAAACAAAATTCTGAGGCTGCTACAGGTGGTTCCAATAATTGTCCTTTAGCTGTTAAGCAGACAAGTGGAAATATATGCTCAAAGAGACTTTTACCTTCTCAGTTATGTGTATAAAGGTTACTGAAACTATTATGTATGCCTTTTTATTTAAAAAAAAAATAATAATAAAACCAAAAAGGATAAAAAGAAGATTTTCTCCAAAGATTTAATCACCCTATCATCTTATTCATACAGATTACAAAGTAACCTGGTAAGAAAAAGAAAAGCAAAATAACAAAGGAACTGTACCGGATTCTGTAAGATCTCAGTTCTTCTTTTTGATAGCTTTTACTGAAAAACTTCAGTAACAAAGTCGGAACTGGAAGGAGAAGGCCTCTCTGCTGATACAATGTATAAACTGCCTTTATGAGAGACTCTGTAGCCTCTAAGAAACAAGAGAAAACAGCTGCATGTGAGTCAAAATGTTTCTTCACCAGCACCATAATTCTTCTAAAAAGCACAGAAGCACCTTGTTCCTATGAGGAAGCAGATTTTAGCCACAAACTGATGACTACCATCAAAATCCTACATCAGTGGCCTAATAAAAAAGTCAAACCAATCGGAGATTACAGTACAAATTTTCCTAAGAGACAACAAACCTAGGAAAGGACAACAAATACCACAATACTAGAAAGGTGGATAAGCCAGGAACCAAACAGCAAAGTTCTGCTTGAATGAAAAGAATTAGTAAGTCACACTAAAAACTGACCTAATGCAACATAACTTCAAGTTACAAGAAAGGTAAAGAGATAAGGATCCACCAATTTCTAGTCAAACTAGATCAGAAAAGTATTTCTTTATCCTTAGGCTCAATGTCATTTCCTATTAATAAAACTTACCTTCTTTCACTCCAACTATGTAATCTAGTAGAAAACCTACCCATCAGCTTCAGAGTGGACCTACCCACCGAAAAGGGGGTGTTCTCAGCCATCAGGGTTCAAGCAGACATTCCTTCATGATTATGCTGGCTACCTTTTATGGCTCGAACGTAAATGACTATGAAATGTTTGACAGGTATGAACTCAAAATTAGATGCTCAACATTAACAGTATGTGTAAGAGCCCCTCTCTTAAGTAAGGACAGAGCATTGACACCCACCTCTGTCTGACTGCATCTGCATTAACCTCCAGGAGACACCAAGCAATCTGTTCAGCTGCTTACTGTTTAGCCTAGACCCATCTTCAAGGGCTTCTGTTACAAATTTCCTTATCCTTTCTATCCAACTGGAATCCTTCTGCAAAGTTGAGGCATTTGCCAGGGAGACCATGATATCAGACAGTGTTAAATTCAGTAAAAGGTGATCTACATTATTCGAGAGAATCGTGCAATGCTTGATGCTAAAAACAAAGACACACATAACTGTTAAGTGTTGTATCTACCATGCCTGTTTCACTTAAACACTTAACTATTCCTCCCAGAATGAACTGTCAAGAAGGTAAGTATATTAAAGCGACTGTAAGCAAACCATTCATTACAGAATCAGAGTTGTTAAGGCATAAATTAAGAATGCATACTGCTCAGTTCATTACCCAAGTTGCTATTCACACAAGAACTACAGGCCCTTGAAACATGGTGTGGTAATCCTAGATGTACTACAGGGATAAGAACACTTGAAAACTTCAACACACTTGAAGATTTTCGTTAAGCAGATATTTATATTAGGATGAAACTCACGACAGACCTTGATTCTGCTTCTAACTAATTTTGACTTGACAGAATCACTAATTTCTCCTGGCCACAATTTCCTTATATGTGAAACAGGAGACTGGTCTAGATAAGCCCAATTCTGAAACAATTTAATTTTATGACTCACATATTACAATCACTTTTTCTAACAGATTATCTTAAGAAAAACAAAATTTGCAACTTAGGATAAAAACCACTAGATATATAAACACTATATAAACACAGTGTAGATTTCAGGCTACACTGCATTCAACAGCAGAGCCTATTTATTCTCATGTTCAGAAACATGTAAAGTTGATTAAACTAAAAAAATACCTGAAACTAATTTATTTTAAAAGAAAGTTAACCCTGGATTAGGCATGAGAAAGGACACAGTCGTAAGGAACCACAAATACAAGGGGAGGGAAATTTTTAATATTTGGTGTTATTAGGGTATCAAATGTAGGGTTAGGAATGACAAATGGGACCAGATCACAAAGAGTTGAAAACTAAGGACACTAAAATCAATTCTGCAAGCACAGGAGTAACATAGTTGAAAAATTCTTTCATTTCTGCTGATGAAAAAGAAAATATCAGTTACAAGACTCTAAACAAAGAAGTAGTTGTATGTCTACTTGAGCAATACAGGCAAGACGTGACAAGCTCAAGAAACAATGCTGGTACAGACTAGGAGAAAGGGGGATGTATAGCAGGAATAAAAATTAGCTGGATTTGAAGTCTGCTTAAATGCATACATGTATGTGAGCTTTTAGCTGAGCTGGTAAAGAATCCGCCTGCAATGCTGGAGACCCCAGTTCGATTCCTGGGTTGGAAAGATCCTCTGGAGAAGGGGTAGGCCACCCACTTCAGTATTCTTGGGTTTCCCTGGTGCCTCAGTTGGTAAAGAATATGGCCGCATTGTGAGAGCCCTGGGTTCCATCCCTGGGTTGGGAAGATCCCCTGGAGAAGGGCATGGCAACTCACTCCAGTATTCTTGCCTGGAGAATCCCTATAGACAGAGGAGGCTGGTGGCCTACAGTCATGGTGTCGCAGAGAGTCGGGACCTGGCTGAGTGAGTGAGTAAGCACAGCACAGCCCAGCAAAAAACTGGGAATTCTATCACGGAGAGAGAATGAATGAAAACTGGGACAGATGAGTAGCAATCTATACTACAAACCCAAAACTACTGGTAGGTTCTTTGCCCAACTGTTCAGTGCCCAAAACCAAGGCACATTTTATACTAACCAGACCACACAAAAACTCAACTGCATCATTTCTTCACCACAGGTAGAGCTTTTGAAGATCTACTTACCTATTACTGTCTGGAAGGTGTCAACAGACATTCAAAAGTTGGGAGAATTCATCCCGCTCCTCCAAGAATTTACACAAAATTTTAAAGTCTAAATACACTGACCACCAATTCTATGAGGGAGACAGGAAACTGGGGAAACTCATTTTCAGCAATGATAGAGGAGGAAATTAGAACTGATTCCCGTCCTGAAAATAACTTTAAAAGCTGGATGAAATAGTTTTTAACAACTCAAAAGCATTCAAGAGGTAACAAGGTGATGAACAATTGCTGGGTCCCCAAAATAAAGCAAGATCACAGTACTCAGGTTCCAAGGGCTGTGGAACCAAATACCCAATTCCAACGAAAAGGCTGGAAAACGGAACTAACCTTTCAGAGGCCTCACAGGGAAAAGTCAAACTCCAGAGCCAGACAAACATGGGGACTCTGGTATATTATCCCTACTTCAAGCTGAACCTGTAAGGGCTCCCTGCCAGAGTAACGGTGAACTGGAAGTAAAAAGAGCTCTTACATAAAACAATCCCAGTTATACATCATCTCAGTAGTTAACGCAACAATTTTTCCCAACTAGATCTATAGATTCAACACAATTCCAATCAAAACCCCAGCCAGTTACTTTATAGTTATCAACAAAATGATTTCTGAAGTTTACACACAAAGGCAAACACTAGACTACCCAACACAAGTCCAAAGCGGAACAATGTTGGAGGACTCACACCACTCGATTTCAAGGCTTACTGTACTACAGTAATCAAGACAGCACAGAACTGGTGAACGAACAGACAAACATAGGTCAGTGGAAGAGCCCCAAGACAGGCCTACAAGTACAGTCAACTGATGATTTCAGACAAAGGAGCCGAAGCAATCCAAAAGAGAAACAAGAGTCTTTTTCTGCAAACAGTGCTGGAATAACTGGACAGAAACTCTAGAACTGAAAAATAAAAATAAAACAAATTCAACAAATGTATGTTTGAATGAGACAAAGAGAAACAAAAAATTCAGTAAGTGGGTCTTATATACAATCAATTAGTCTTTAAAGGGAAGGAGAAAAATGGCATTAATATTTTAAAGATGAGAATTTTTCAGATGTGTTTAGACACTTCACTCAAGATCTCAGATTTAAGAAGCTCACTGAATTCCAAGGAAAATCAATAAAAAAGAAAACCACACCTGGATACATCATTGTCAAACAGCAGAAAATAAAAGACAAGGAGCAAAGTCTTATGGGGGAGGTGGGGGGGGTGGGGAGGGAAGTAACTTTTATAAAGTAGCAACAGTTCAGACTCATAGCTGACTTCCTAACAGCAGTGGGAACCAACAGAGCGAAGCGTTGCAGTCAGTACGGTCAGTACGCTCAAACAAGAAAACTGCCAAGCTCAAGCACTGTGCTCTGTTAAAACAGTCCTCGGAAATAAAGGAGAATACATATATTCTCCTTCATTTTATATTATATATATATATATATATATATATATATATATATATATATATGTATGTATGTATTTGTGTGTGTGTGTGTAAATCCTCTAGCAGCTTCTAAATAAGCCTAATGAAGAGAGATGAAAAAAATGAAGAGCAAAAAAATAGAATATACAGATAAAACTCAGATGGTGGATACAAGTTCTCCAAAAATATTAATTTTTGCTTGAAAGTTCAAATTTTATCTCTAGCACAGACACTATTTTCCTGAAACTGATAGGCTTATTTTTTTCATTTCTGAGAAAATATCTACAAATACCCAAGTCTGAATAAGCATAGTTAGTCATTTAAATTAAAATCATGTCCATTGCAGAAAATACAAACAGAATGACAAGTGCATTTCCTCGAGACAACCATCATTCTTTGGCATGCAGCCAAAATACTTCAGGCACACTTTCCATTTCACCACACAGAATATTAAAATTACGTGTTTTCAAGGATTGTGACTTAATAAGATTAGTAATTTTTTACTTAATTAAGAACAATTTTAAGTGAAACTGGCATGTTCTTTTAAACTGTGAATGCATAGTGGTGAAGAATACTGTTAACCCTCCATACCGTTCTGCCTCCACATATTCAACCAACTGCAGATGGTGTATCATGTGTATGGATTGTGGCTTTCTGAATCCATAGATGCAGAATGTGTATTTGGAGGGCAACTTGCTTCTGGATCAGTGAAAATACCACGTATGACACTATGTCTTTACACAAAACTCAGACTGTACAACAAGAAGAGTGACCCCTCACATAAACCAAGGACTCCAGTGTAAATGATGTATCACTGAGGTTTGTATTTTACAACAGATACACAACTCTGGTGTGGGACGCTGACGTGAGGGAGGCTGTGCATCCATGGGGGTAGGAGTAGTGTATGAGGACTCCGTACTTTCTGTTCAATTTTAATACGAATCTAAAATTGCTCTAAAAAATGAACTCCATGTAAAAAAAAAAAAAAAAAAAGGAATGAAATGCTAGTAGTGCCACAACATGAATAAACCTTAAAGATATCATGCTAAGTGAAGTTAAGCCAGACATAAAACAGTGTTTTCAGTTTCTACTGATACATGGTACCAGAACAGTCAAATTAATAAAGGGGAAAAATGCAATAGCGGTTCCCAGTACCTGGAGGGAGAAGAGCATAGGAAGCTGTTATTTAATGTGTACCGAGTTTCAGACTGGTAACATGAAAAATGTGAAATGTACTTAATGCCACCAATCAGTACACTTTAAAAATAGTTAAAATGCTAATTTTTATGCTATGGACATCTTACCACAATGAAAATAATATCTTTTGTAACTCCACAGTTCAACCCAAGATTAAAAATAATCTAGACATCAGGTCAAAATTGAAGACCACCAGCTTAGGCCACATTGGCTCCTCTAACTTGAATCTGTGAATTTAATAGATAGCCTCCAAAGGCTATCTGAGAAATATTCAACACGCTTCCTTATGGAAGTTCAAGAGCAGCCTGCGGACCCTCAAAACAAATCACTAGGGAAATTTATGGTAATACTGTCAATCCACTTTTGTTAAAAATGCCACAATTTCACCACCTCAGTGTCTTCATCGTTAACTCCTTTTTCACCTTCTATATCTTAGCACAAATCACTACCTAGGCAGGCAGCCCTCCCTAGGACCTATGCCCCCCATGAAAGAGCAGGACCAGCTCCCTACTATACTGATATACTTTTATTACCCTACATTCTTTTTCCTAAGTGCCTTCAACATATTAAGTGCCCAATAAAGTGAATAATGACAGTACACCCATATGCTCTTGAGTAGTTTACTTACATTTAATGGTCTACCAAATTCCAAACATCCTTTTATTTAATCTCATTTTGATGAAAATTACACCTGAAACCTCTTCCTTGACAACATAAAAATCACATGTAATTATATTCACGCATTGAAGGATATTCTCAACCTTATCCATGGACCTGATTAAAAACTTCTGTGTTAATAAGAAAACTGTATCTGGAGCAAGTAACAACTTACTTGCTCAAGAAAGTATTTCCATATTTGATTCTCTGTCACCTCCAACTCCAGAAACTCTAAATTAATGGTCCTAAAACATGGTTTTGATCCAACCAATAATAGTCTTCAATGCCTAAAGGATCAAGGATGAAAGAGAAATGAGAGTCAGAGACAAAAAATGACTTTCAGCATTAAAGTTAGTCATCAGTAGAAACCAATTTGATCCAGGTCTGTCCCATGTCCTCCATTATGCAATTTTATAGCTTTCTCATACCCTATAATATCTCCTTCCATTACTGCAATCATCCCTCACTTCACTTCTGCCTGCTAAAATCACATTCACATTAAAACACTACTCTCCAACACTGCCTTGTCTGTTTATCCTAACAAGGATCTGTCTTCTCCTATTAATTCCTATAGCATTTCTTGACTATAAAGTTCTAATGACACTTAAATATGCCTTGTGTGAAAGATGTAGATTCATTTTTCTTCCTGCAAGTTATTGAGCTTTTGTTTCTCAGCCTTAAAACTACCCTTCCACGCTCTTACTTTGTGATCCTGGGGGTGAGTCACATTTTCTCCTTTACAGTTTGCTTCTTGTTAGGCTCTGCCAATAAAGTGCTTGTTTTTGTTTAGTCACTAAGCTGTGTCAGACTCTTCAGCAACCCCGTGGACTACAGCCCGCCAGGCTCCTCTTTCCATGGGATATTCTAGGCAAGAATACTGGAATGGGTAGTCATTTCCTTCTCCAGCAGATCTTACCAACCCAGGGATTGAAATCTGTCCCTGCACTGGCAGGAGGGCTCTCCACCACTGAGCCACCTGGAAGTCAAGGGGTACTTGAGACCAGAAAGCTGGAGGAGGAAAATGCGGCACTTTCTGTTTGCTTCCTAGTCCTATTTTTTGCTTCCTGTTGCCAGCAGTGCAACCCAACCACTCTTCAGGCCAGCAGCAGTTCATTCTAGCAGCCAGAGTTGGTTCCAGTCTGTATCTTCCTGACACAGAACCAGTATCACCGTGCCCCTAGAACACCAGCGCCAGCCAGCAGAACCCTCTTCGCTGAGCCCTGTACCCTTACCCCACTGGGCCCCTCTCCTGATCCCAAAGACATTAGTCCCAGCTGAGTGCAAACCCCTTCCTCGAGGCCTGAGTTTGGGCTGCAGCCTTTCTTTCCAGCCACTTGCCCTCTTCTCTTTGCTCTCCGGTCAGGAGGCAGTGGTGGCTTCCGACAAGACCTTGCTGTTCCCTTTTGTCTTTCCACTATTAAGTGGAAATGCCTAGTTAACAACCGGTTGTATTAAATTCTCTGTGAAAATCACTGGTGTGATTTCCATCTCATGACTAGAGTCTGACACACATTTTTATCAATTTTAAGATTTTGTATTGATTTTTGCAATTTATGAATCACTTAAGAGATCAAAGAATATACCTTAGGGCATCTAATTATCTGTCATAATACTTTACTTACAGTGAGAGACCAAAAAACTTCAGTGAATGAAGTTTCTCTGCCTACAACATACTTATCACTTCTGAGCATATCCTCTGAACTCTGCCCAAAGAGCCTCACTGATTCTCCAAGTAGTTTCTTCCTTTTGATAAGTTTAAGAACCTTCTGACAAAGACTTTAAAATCTGTTCAAGCGTTTGCTCATTTGGGGAATTGCACCTTGAGTATCTGTATCTGCTTGTCAAGTTTTATTTGGTAATTTGTTTTTACGTTTATCTGCTCTTACTTCAGGTAAACATTTCAAATAACTTCCAGGCTTACACTTTTCCAGTGAAACTTCATCCATAATTTGTTCTTTTCACTTATTTTAAAAAAGAGAACTGCTTTTCTTCAATTATCCCTCTTCCATCAGGATACTGATAACAGTTACATTACGCTTCCTTGTGTATATAAATGAGAGCAGAAACTAGTGATGTTATGCTCTCAAAGATTCAGTAATTACACAGTGCCTCTCACAAACAAACTATCCACTCTAAGCAAATTTTTATTAAATTCTTATCTATACAATTTGATAACTGACACTCATTTAGCACAAAACATTCACTTCACAGATTAAAAATAAAAATAAAAACTAAGTAAAATTGGAAGTCCAGGGCTTAAAGTGACTTGTTTAAGATCAGATACTACAGCTTTTATCTTTACGTCACAGTCTAGATAACAACTACTTGCAGTGTACAAAGTTCAGTGTGAGACTGTTTTCTGAAAATGTCAGGTTAAACAGTGGATGAGAATGGCAATATCTTTTATTTGTCCCTTTCCTTTTTTTGCTTGGTTATTTCTTTTAAGGCATATGGAAAATTACTCCTAAAATGGTGTTTGAAATCAGTAAGGTAATTCTTTCAAAGCCATGACTCCTAGTAAAATAAGCACAGATTAGAAAATCTGTAAGAAACAATAACTTAAAATAGCAAATAAGACTTTAAGCAGAAACTTAACAACTTGTCAATATTCACTTACAAATTTACCCTTATAACACACCTTTTGCTAATGATATAATATGTAAATAAATCTTAAAATCTGAATAAACTGTTAGGCCATCCAACTTTCACCCACAGTTCTTTTTGGTGCTTTCATTTTTACATGCATTTCATCTACTTAAAATGAGAAAAAAAGGGAGAAAGTAAAATTTAATAAAATTCTGATTTTGAACTACTAATGCAATATTTATAAAGTATACAAGAAAATCTTCTACTTAGTATTCCATTTAAGAGTAACTATATTCTCTAGAAATTCTATTGCTCATTAAAGACATTTAATACCTTCACAAATCAATGTGTTTGTCTAAATTCTTCAGCAGTATTCTTCAATGTATCATGTTCTCCTACCTGAAACACTGATTCCCTACTATCCAGAGGACCAATCATTCCAGTCTGCCAGTGGCTGAGGGGTTGCTTGGGATATGGGACATGAGACACTACAATAGCTAGCTCCAGCTCTAGCAAACCTGGAGGCCAAACTCAGACCATAAATCAACAGCTAGCTATTGCAGCATATCTCCTTAGTTACCTTCACTGGGTTTTCCTCTTTTTCTTAACCTAAAAATGTGTCCTTGACAACCTCTGGACTTCTACTAGGTATCTTAAACTTAACATGAATAAACTGAACTCTCCTATGGGCAGTCACATCATCATCTGGACCACAGTACAGGCATCACCCCTGCTCCTCTTTCCTTAACTACATACACCAGCATTCCTGCTGGTTTCACCAGAATCTGGCTGCTTCTCATCACTTCAACCACCACCTGCCGTTCGACTCCAAGCCACCATCACCTCTCACTTAAGACTGCTGTCTCAGGCTCCCAAAGGCCCTCATGCTTTTCCTCTTGCCCCCCTAAACTTAACTCTCTACACGGCAGCCAGGGTGATCTTTTAAAACACAAATCCTACTTCACAATATTACAGGGAAGGATAAAGGAGATAATATATATAAAGGAAGGACAGGTCATCCATGGGATCAATGATCTCAGTTGGGCCCATTTTGCTAGAGTTGGAGAATGAGGGCATGGGGGTTTTTAACTGTTTTATTTGTAAATCTGGCATATTAAAGTTAAATAAACATAATTTAGATCATGCCACTCCTCTGCTCAAAACCCTCCAATGTCTTTTCACCACACTCAGGTTAAAATTCTAAGTCTTTACCACAGACCACAAGGTACCACATGATGTGGCTACTGCCCGTCATGTCCCCCCTCATCACCCACCATTCTCCCAGGACCTCACTTGCACATGCCTTGCTGCCATTCCTCAAGTATGTCCAATCTGTTCTCACTTCAGGGTTTTGCACTTGCTGTTCCCTGTGCCTAGAAGGGTCTTCCTACAGGTCTTCACAAGACTTGCTCCTTCTCTTCATTCACTGACATGCAAATATTAAGAAGGCATTTCCTGACCACCTAGTTAACAGGTACCTCCCCGCACACTGTTTCATTACATCTTCTCTCTTACCCACTTTCATCTTTCTTCCTAATGATGACATGATGGACATCAGCTATTTGTTTGCCATCTCTCAACCCCACCAGGAGCTAAGTGTTTGCCTTGTCAGTCATGTTTATCTCTGTATTCCCAGAGTCTAGACAGAACCTAACTCACTGCAAAGCAGCACTATTCAAAAGACCTTTCTGCAGTGACAGAGCCATTTTCTTCTTGTATTTGTGCTGTCCAATACAGTAGCCACTGCCACCTGAAGCTACTAAGCATCTAAAATGTGACTACTGTTTACTGAGGAACTGAATTTTAATTAAACAGCCAAATGTATAGGTGCTCAATTAACCTTTGCATCTAACTCTTTCTCACAAATTCTGATCTTCATGGTAAAAACAAAACAATAAGGAAACATTTACACTGAACGCAGCAAGCATTAAAATACAAAGCTAGGACACAACAAAATCTCTATAGTGTATAAAATTATACTACTGACCTAAAGTTAATAATACAGGACTCCAAAAACTGAAGTTAATTAAAAAGTTAACATTACATTGTATTTTAAAACACTGTGTGTTTTAAAAATATTAAATACAGTATACTTTAAATTAAGGATCCTAAGGATTCAAAGAGTGTATTACAAATAAACCACCTCAGTCAGGATCTGAGTACTCAACCACTGAAAATAAGATTTAATATTAACTTGAGATTTCTTTCCAAAGATGAAAGATTTCAAATTCCTAAAAAGCTTTAAAATAAAAAATACTTGGGCAAAAATGAAACTTCTCAATTATGCAGCAAATACAAACACACTATATGCGTTTAACAAAACTTAAAAAGTAAGCAGTCAGTTACCCTAAGGTTGCACCCTAATACAGATGCCAATTTATCAACAGAAAACCTACACATTTTGAGAGAAAAGAGCTACAATTCAGCCTGTGGTGCATAATTAGAATTTAAGACCAAGAAATGCCATTTCATTCCTCCTAAAGTTTGAACTTTGACCACTCAATACTTTAAGTACTAAGCTATAACTAAGGTGAATGAGAAAGTGGAACTGACAGCAGGAATGGTAATGAAAAATAAACTAACAGACATTTTAATGTAATCTGGTGTAACATACATATTTATACTTTGTCTGCAAAGTAATAGATTTACCTTATTCAGTTATTATAGTTCAAATCTGCCGTGGTAAATTAGAGAACTCTGCCAATGGATGCTTTTAAATACTATTTCAGTTTGAATTTGCACCATACCTGCAACTGCAGCTTACCTACAGTAAAGGTTAACTTTAAGAAATATTTTCCGATTTATATCCTTTATCAAGAAAATAGAGAGAGACTGAGTAACTCTCTTAGTAAATGTCACATTGCACTTGAAAAGATGTGGGTTATTTTCAAATATCTTTTTATGTTGGTTTCTAACGTAATTCCACTGTGATAAGAGAACAGACCCTGTGTGATTTCAATACCTTTAAGACCATGAAATTTTTGCACGTTGTTTTATGTCCTTGGATAAGTTCCAGAGTCTCCCAATTTACAGTCTATGGGAACTTGAATAGAATTTGTGTCCTACTGTTGTGTAAAAATTGTATAAATCTTAATTATATTGAATTGGTTCATAGTGTTTTTCAGGTCTAGTATATCATTCTATTTCTCTACATATTCATTCTATTAATTTTTGAGAGTTTGATACTAAAACTCCAACTAAAAATCTTAATTTATCTCCTTAAAAAATAATTGTAATATACAGTGTATTTTCCAAGTCTCCTGTAAATGTGTTATCATACTTTCAGAATTTAAAAAATTGAAATTAAAAAACTACTATGTATGAAGTAAATAAACCCCAAGGATGTATTGTACAGCACAGAAAAAATAGTCATTATTTCATAATAAAATGGAGTATAATCTGTAAAAATACTGATTCACTGTATTGTATAACTGAAACAAATGTAACATTATAAATCGGCTATGTGCTCATGCATACTCAGTCTCTTCCATCGCGTCTGACTCTTTGCCACCCTATGGACTACAGAACACCAGCTCTTCTTTCCATGGGACTCTCCAGGCAAGAATACTGGAGTGGGTTGCCCTGCCCTCCTCCAGGGGATCTTCCCGACCCAGGGATTGAACCCAAGCCTCCCGTGTCTCCTGCATTGTAGGCGGATTCTTTACTGCTGAACCACCAGGGGAGTAAATCAACTATATTTCAATATAAATACCCTCCTCAAAAGAGAGACTGAGTAGGAAGATAAAGATCAGAGAATCTTAAGTGATACATCAGCCAAGAACCCTGATTTAAACAAAGAAGCTCAATTATATATTATGGCAATCAAGGAAATATGAACACTAGATCTTTGATAATATTAAGGAATCGTGGATAATGATAAAGGAATTTAAATTATTTTTTTAAAAGACTCACTGCCTTTTAAGAAAACATGCTGAAACATGTATGGATGAAATGATGGTATAAGATGATTTGCTTTGCTTTGGTTTAGGATTTGCTTCAACCATCTGTATGAAGGGTTGGGGGGTGAGGTGGGTCGAGCAGAAATAGAAAAAGCTTGTCCTTGAGCTGAAAACTTGGAGCTGGAGGATAAGAGAATATGGAGATTTGTGTTCTATTTTTTGTGTGTGAAATTTTCTACACTATAATCTTTAAAAAAAGAAAAAAAGAAAAAACTAGTAGAGCCATTTTTTTTTTAAATGCAAGTAGGTCATAAGAGAGTAAGAAGATTTCCAATAATGAATTAACAACCTGCAAATAGCTATATATTATGGTTATCCTACTGGAAATTTTAATATAAATAAATTCACTTATTTGGGAAAGTTTCTTTCAGGTTATATGTTGTATTTGGAAAATATAACAGCCATACCCAGGGGCAAGTGACAAGACTCATCTGCACACCTGGGTCTTCACTGCCAGTGCCTGTGACACTTGACTATTTTACCATTTCCACGTTACCATTCTCAGAATATAAGGCAAATCTTGCCTGAATCACTGTCACTGACCCGAGAGGGTCCTAGCCCAGAGTCTTAAAGAAGGTCTTCCTCCAGAAATTAGACACGGTCCTTGTGTAGTTCTGTCCTCTAGAATCTTTCTCCCAAGTAACATAAGAACAAGAGGAGAAAGGCAGAGATGATCTGGATTTCTTGAGCCATCTGGGTGGATCAAGTTTTTTATTTCTTTCCTCTGCACAAAGTCCCTCACCTGTGACAAGCTTCAGCATTAGGTCCTGGTGACACAGTCCCCTGTGGGGGGAGATAGAGAAGTAAGGAGACAGGTAGTAGTAAGTAGCTTCTTAATCTGACTAAGATCAATTTAATTTGAAAGAGGAAGTAGCTTTACAGCAATCCTTTTTCTCATCATTGCCAGATTACCTCATTGCTTTAAAAGAAAATGAATTCCTCCATCTCAAGTGTTTGGCAAACAATAGTCAGCAGATTTGTGTAAAAAAAAAAGTATACATAGTCAATTAGGGGTCGATTACAAATTTCTATTTGGGGAGTCTCCAAATTGGGAACCTGAGAGTAGAGTAGAAAAAAGATTTTTCCCTTTGAATACTTCATGCTTTTAAAATTTTGAGCCATGTGAATGTATTGCTTTATGTAATTAATTAGTTAACTTATTAAAAATAAAGATTAAATAAATAAATAAAAATAAAGATAAAAATGGAGATCATAATGCCTAAAAAGAGATTAAGATCACAGGGCCATTTGCTTCTAATGTAAAAACTAATACAAATCACTCTGTTAAGAATCAAAAGGCTATTATAATTAAATGACACATAATATCAGATTTTCTTTTGCAAAATAGGCCCTTATGGGCAAAGTTGGTGAATTCTGAATAAAATCTCTAAGTTAGATAACAGTATTGTATCAATATTAATTTCCTGACTTTAATAATAGTACTGTGGTCATATAAAAGTTTTTTTAAGAAACACACTTCAAAACATTAGGGGTAAAGTGGTGTCATATCTGCAACTTTCTCTGAAAGAGTGGGGATGAGATATATAGAGAAAGACAGAGAGAAAATAATAATAATAAAGTAGACTCGATAAAATGTTGATATTTACTGGCAAAGAGGGGGAGCGCCTGGAACTCTCATACACTAATGGCAGAAGTAAAAAAATTATGACTATTTTTGAAACCAGGCAATGCTTTAATAATGTTAAACATAGACTTATCATATGGCCTAGCAATTACAGTCCTAGGTATTTACCCTAGAGAAATTAAAACATAGAGATCCAAAACATGTGTCTAAGAATGTTCATATCAACTTTATTCATAATAGCCCAAAGTGCAAACAATCTCCATGTTCATCAATAGGAGAGTGAATCACATTCATCAATAGGAGATGAATAAACAAATATTTATCAACAGGAGAGTGAATAAACAAATGTATTCTCACACAAATGTTTGACAAACATTATTTTCACAAACAAATGTATCCACCTGCAAAGTGGGAGACCTGGGTTCCATCTGATCCCTGGGTTGGGAAGATTCCCTCGAGAAGGGGAAGGCTACTCACTCCAGCATTCTGGCCTGAAGAATTCTACAGGCTGTATACACATGAGGTGACAAAGGGTCAGATATGACTGAGTAAGTTTCACTTCACTTCATTCACACACCAGACACTGGGACATGATTCCCATGGGTCCCTTGTGTTTCCACATGTCTTATGAATAGAGGTGCTGACAGTTTTGCTCCAGACAATCTTCTTTAAAAAAAAAAAAAAAAACACTTGCACAGAAGATACCCTTGGAAAATATAATTTCTCCATCTGGAGCAGAAGGCAAATTTTTTGGAGTCCAGTATGATGAAGATAATGTCTCCTTCCAGGAACAAAGGTTGGGCAGATTTTCTTGAAGTCTCTTATTAAAGATTGAGGTTTTCTAAGCTTAGGGTTCCTCAGCTATGACTCAAGATTTACTATGTGTGGACATTTAGGTTGTTTTTACCTGTATAAGTTTATTGAGGCATAACTTACATGCAAAAAAATCATATTTGATCTGGTACAAGCATGAATCCGAGGCAGCCTAACTTTTTAGCTTGCAAACAGGATAAAATCTCAGATTCTTCACAGTCCTTGCCAGTGGAATGCTGCCCAGCAACAAAAAGGAAAGAATCACTGAGACACACAGCAGTACAGATGAGTCTTGCAAACATTATGCTGCGTGAAAAAGCTGAGCCCGAATCAAGTATGATACTGTCTAATTTTATTTACTGAAAATTATCCATCGAGCAGAATAAATCTGTATTAATAGAAATCACAATGGCAGTTGCCTGAGACAGGGAGTTTGGGGCATGTTGACAGAGGTAAAGGATGAAGGATTTTCCCAAGAGTCCAGTGGTTAAGAATTATCCTTGCAGTGCATGGGACACGGGTTCCGGGAACCAAGGTTCTGCGTGCTGCAGCACAGCTAAGGCCACGCGCTGCGGATACTAGGTGAGGAGGAGCCCCACAATGCGACTAAGGCCCGGTGCAGGCAAATAACCAAGTCTTTAAAAGGAGGTGAGGGGGAAGCTTTCTAGCGTGGTGGGAGTGGTGGAACTATTTTATATCTTTGTTGTGTTTGCATGGATATATACATCTTTCAAAGTGCATCAAACAGTGTGCCCTAAAATGTATAATTTTGTTATATGTGAATTACGCCTCAGTAAAATTACATAGAAATAGTCTAAATATTTATCAACATGTGAACAGATATGCAAAATATGGTATATACATAAAATGGAATATTATTCAGCCTTGAAAAGGAATGAAATTCTGAAACATGCTAGAACATGGGTGTTCCTTGAAATCATTACACTACGTGAGAGAAGTCAGACATGAGAAGACAGTTACTGTGTGATTCCACTTCTTTGAGCTGCCTGGAATAGACAAATTCATAGACAGAAAGTAGAGCAGTGGTTATCCAGGGCTGTGGAGTTGTGGTCTAGTGGGTACAAGGTTTCAGTTTGGAAGGATGAAATAATTCTGGAGATGGAGGTGATGGTGTTGTACAACAGTGTGAACACACTTAATGCCACTTAACTGGACACTCAAAATGTTTAAAATGATAAATGTTATATCTAGTACATTTATATGTATTACAGTAGTGGTGTGAAAAAAAATAATCTCTCTCTCCAGTGGTGTGCTGCAAAATGTATAACAACCAGCTATGAGAGGGAAGCATATTGGTAGTATTCACTTTGATAGAAACACTCCCACAGTGATCCAGTTCAAGCAACAGTGTGATATCACTGAATGTAGAGTTTGGAAAAGATACAAACAACTGACTTTACAAAGTCAATAGGAGTTGGCTCAAAGACACTACTGTCTCTATCCAACCAACCGATTGTTAGTACACAGCAAATCCAGTAAAGAAAACACAACATAAAAGTTATAAAGAAAAAGGGAAAAAAATCACCCCACCACTACTTATAGGCAGTTGTCTGTATGCCAGCCAGGGAGGTCGATGGTTATTTGTGGGCTGATAACATACAGGAACAACAAAGTGCCAGTTCACTGATCCTGCAGGCTGGAAGGCATCAATTCTGGTTGGTTGGTACCCATTGCCACATCAGTTATTAAATCTTGTGGCTCTTATTCCTGGTGGTGACATCCAGAAAAGGAAAACTGTGGGACCTTCTTGAATCATGTAAGTTTAGCTACCAGTAGGTAACCCTTTAAAATTTTTATCGATCTTTACTGTCATCATATTCCCTTTGTTTTGGCACAAAATGGCTGCAAAAGTACAGGAGATACAAAATTTTGAAGCCATTTCCAGAAGATTTAGGCTGATTCTCGGTGCCAGTGACTCTCAGATAGGGTGTGCATGTAATTACTTGGAGTAATCTTCATTTTGAAAGAACTACAGGTGATTCTAATGCAGTTGGTTCACAGAACACATTTGGCAACATGGTTCGATGAGGTAGCTCTTTCCCTTCTCCCCTTTCATAATTTCACACCACAACCACATTGCTCTAAGATGCAAATTAGGGTAACTGATGTTATAAAACATGTCCCAATGTGTGTATAACAATGTCTGAAATGATTTTAAGAATATTCAGTATAGAAAAGGTGACATAAAATTGTGCTAATTCATTTTACTGTCATTGGTGAAACAAGTGTTATTCAAGCCTTTTGATGTGGCAGAAATATTTTAAGACAACCCCTTCTATTCTTTGAGCAGGAAATAAAATCTAGCAAACTGTGTAACCAGTAACCTTAGGGATGGTACTTGAGGCTTGATCTCTAAAAGATGTTGAGTCCAAAAGTTGAACCTAAATCTGCCTGTATTGTTCTGCCTTGAGTGAATCTTTCATGCAGGCTGTGATCAGTGCATTTAAAAGAGCAGAGATCTGAATTTTATTGAGATTTACCTTATGTTTTATTATTGTGGGCTTGCCAGGTGGCACTAGTGGTAAAGAACCCACCTGCCAATGCAGGTGATGTAAGAGGTGCTGATTGGATTTCTGGGTCAGGAAGATCGAGGAGGGTGTGGCAACCCACTCCAGTATTCTTGCCTGGAGAATCCTATAAACAGATGAACCTGGTGGGCTACAGTCCGTAGTCGCAAAGAGTCGGACACAACTGAAGCAACTTAGCATGCATGCATGTTTTATTAATAATGAATTTCTGTTTAGTAAATGTTTCATAGTTATGTGCCAGACTTGCTTTCCTTATAACATGGTGGCAAGGTTAAGAAGGCATCGTTAGTCTTCATCCACTCTAATTAATAAATGCTACATGAATCTACCAAAAAGAACCTTATAACTGTGCTTGAAAAGTTGGCTTAGGGTAGCTCTTTATAGGGTGTTTGGGGGAACACTAAACCCCAAGATGCTCATTTGAAGATAGAAGACCTGCAAAAAAAAAAAAAAAAAAAAAAAAAGAGAGAGAGAAAGAGAAGAGAAAGAAGACTTGCATGATAAAATAAACATAGGAAATGCTGCATAGGCGAATATTTTATTTTTTTTTTAATTTAGTCCACCATTTACCAAAGTTATTGATTAAAGATTTTAAAATTTCATAAGAATAACATTTTGTGGAATATATATTTAGCAAAGAATTCTCCAGTGCTCTGGTGAAAATTTTAGCTGTGAAGGGGAACACAGGGATAGAGAGGCAAATTAATTTGGCATTCTTGACTTCAAACTTACATTAACCACATTTGTTTCCACTATTAAATGTAAAGAATTTGATGGATTTAACAACAGTCATCAAGGATAGTCAAAAGGTAACTTCCTCAGTGGTCTGGTGCAGCCAAAAATCAACTGGAGAATATACCTCAGGTGCCCGCTGCAACTCGAGAAAAACCATGAGGCTTCCCCCTCGCTACGAGATGAACCCCAATTCCCCAGCATTGCGTGAAGACCAATTCCGTGTTCCCCATCAAACAAGAAAGGAGCCTTGACTTCCTTGATGGAACTCCAGAGAGGCCCCAAGAACACTGTCGCAAGTCTAGAGGGACCTGAGGTCACCGCAGTCACACAAAAGAGCTCCATGTACCACAAATCAACTCGAGATGAGGCCTGATTCCCCTGCAATGGCTCCAGAGCTAGCAGGCGTTCCCCTGCAAACACAGCAAGTGGCTTGCCTTCCTTTAGGCAACTCCAGAGATTCCGCGAGAACACCATGCCAAGTCTAGAGGAACACGAGTTCAGCACAGCAACTAGAGAGAAGCTCCGTGTACAGCAAATCATCTCGAGATGAGAGCTGATTCTCTGGCTTTGACTCAAGAGGAATGCCAACTTTCCACAATCACCTCAAGAGGAGGCTTCTCTCAGCTATAGGTATGTGAGAGGGACCCTGAGTTTGCTGCCTCAAGTGGAATGGACACCGAGATGCCGTGACTCGAGATAAGGCCGGATTTCCCTGCAGTGACCTGAATGCAAGCTCGTCTTTCATCTCACGAGATGAAGGGATGTCTGAATCCCCTGTGGAGACCCTAGAGAAAGCCCTAGTTCCACGTATCATCTCAACAGGAGGCCTCACACTCCTTTCAAAACTCGAGAGTCACGTGGAGGTCAATGCCTCAAAAGGAGACGATTCCTGACTCCTCTTGAAAATTGATAGGAATCCCAATATCCCTGTGGCAACTAGACAGGAACCCTGGGTCTCTCCCCTCACCTTGAGAGGGGTCCCTATTGCCCTATCAAGCCTCGATGAGAATACCGAGGTGTCCCTAACATCTAGGCAGGAGTCCTGATGTCACTGAACAACATGAGTTTTGAAGGGTCATTCCCGCCGTAACTCGAGAAGATACCCCAGGTCCCCACCACAACTCAAGAAAACCCAGGAGAATTCACCCTCGCCGTGAGATGAGGCCCAATTCCACTGCATCGCATGTAAAGCAATTCCGTGTTCCCCATAAAACAGGATATGAACCTTGACTTCCGTGATGGAACTCCAGAGAGTCCCCAAGAACACTGTCGCAAGTGTAGAGGGACACTGAGGTCCCCGCAGCAACACGAAAGTGCTCCGAGTACCCAGATCAACTCGAGATGAGACCCGATTCCCCTGCACTGGCTCCAGAGCAATCCCGCTTTCCTCATCAAACTAGACAAGTGGCTTGACTTCCCTTAGGCAACTCCAGAGATTCCCCGAGAGCACCGTCCCAAGTCTAGAGGAACACCAAGTTCAGCACAGCAACTCGAGAAAAGCTCCGTGTACCCCAAAACATTCGAGATGAGAGCTGATTCCCTGGCTTCGACTCAAGAGGAATGCCAACTTTCCACAAGCAGCTCAAGCGGAGGCTTTTCTCAGCTCTAGGTATGTGAGAGGGACCCTGAGTTTGCTGCCTCAAGTGGAATGGACACCGAGATGCCCTGACTCGAAATAAGGCTGGATTTCCCTGCAGTGACTTGAATGCAGGCTTGTCTTTCATCTCAAAAGATGAAGTGATGTCTGAATCCCCTGTGGAGACCCTAGACAAAGCCCTATTTCCCCACCTCATCTCGACAGGTGACCTTACATCCCTTTGACAACACGAGTCGAATGCGGAATTCAATGCTTCATAAGGAGACGATGACTGAGTCCTCTTGAAAATTGACAGGAATCCCAGTATGTCTGTTGCAACTTGAAAGGACACTGGGTCTCCCCCGTCACCTCGAGAGGCGTCACTATTGTCCTGCCAAGCCTTGAGGAGAATCTCAAGGTGTCCCTCGCAACTAGACAGGAGTTCACACATGGCTGAACAAACATGAGTTTTGAAGGGCCATCCCCGCCGTAACTCTAGAACATAACCAGGTTCCCTCCACAACTCCAGAAAAACAATGAGACTTTCTCCTCACCGCGAGATGAGGCCCAGTTCCCATGCAATGTATGCAGGTTAAGTCCGTGTTCCCAATCAAAAGGAAAGGAGACTTGACTTCTTTGAAGGACCTTCAGAGAGACCCCAAGAACACTGTCAGAAGTCTACAGGGACCCTGAGGTCCCCGCAGCAACATGAAAGGGCTCCGTGTACTCCAAATCAACTCAAGATGAGGCCCGATTCCCCTGGACTGCATTCAGAGCAAGTCCGTGTTCCCCATCAAACACGAAAGGAGCCTTGACTTCCTTGATGGAACTCCAGAGAGTCCCCAGGAACACTGTCACAAGTCTAGAGAGACCCTGAGGTCCCCTGCAGCAACATGAAAGTGCACCGTGTACTTCAAATCAACTCGAGATGAGACCCGATTCCCCTGCATTGTCTCCAGAGACATCACTCGTTCCCCATCAGACACACAAAGTGGCTTGATTTCCGTTAGGCTACTCCAGAGATTACCCGAGACTACCATCTCAAGACTAGAGGAACACCAAGTTCAGCACAGAAACTCGAGAAAAGCTCTGTGTACCCCAAATCATCTCGAGATGAGAGCTGATTCCCTGGCTTTGACTCAAGAGGGATGTCAACTTTACACAAGCACCTGACGAGGAGGCTTCTGTCAGGTATATGTATGTGAGAGGGACCCTGAGTTTGCTGCCTCAAGTGGAATGAACACCGAGATGCCCTGACTCATAATAAGGCCGGAATTCCCTGGAGTGACTTGAATGCAGGCTCGTCTTTCATCAAACAAGATGAAGGGATGTCTGAATCCCCTGTGGAGACCCTAGAGACAGCCCTAGTTCCCCGGCTCATCTCAACAGGAGGCCTCACATCCTTTTGAAACTCGAGAGGCACGTGGATTTAAATGCTTCAAAAGGGGAGTATCGCTCCCTCCTCTTGAAAATTGATAGGAATCCCAAAATTCCTGTGGCAACTGGAAAGGACCTTGGGTTGCCCCTCTCACATTGAGAGGCGTCCCTATTGCCCTGCCAAGCTTGGAGGAGAATCTCGATGTGTCCCTCACAACTAGACAGGAGTCCTGATATCACTGAACCAACACAAGTTTTGAAGGGCCATCCCAGCTGTAACTCGAGAATATAACCCAGTTTCCCGCCACAACTCGAGAAAACCATGAGAATTCCCCCTCGCCGTGAGACGAGGCCTGATTCCCCTGCATTGCATGCAAAGCAAGTCGGTGTTCCCCATCAAACACGAAAGGAGCCTTGACTTCCTAGATGAAACTCCACATAGTCCCCAATAACTCTGTCACATGTCTAGTGGGACCCCGAGGTCAACGCAGCAACACGAAATATCCCCGTTTACCTCAAATCAACTTGAGGTGAGGCCTGATTTCCCTGCATTGGCTCTAGAGCAATCCAGCATTCCTCATCAAGCAGGACAAGTGGCTTGACTTCTTTTAGGCAACTCCAGAGATTCCCAGAGAACACCGTCCCAAGTATAGAAGAACACCAAGTTCAGCACAGCAACTCGAGAAAAGCTCCGTGTACCCCAAATCATTTCGAGATGAGAGCTGATTTCCTGGCTTCGAATCATGAGGAATGCCCACTTTCCACAGCAGCTCAAGCGGAGGCTTTTCTCAGCTCTAGGTATGTGAGAGGGACCCTCAGTTTGCTGCCTCAAGTGAAATGGACACCGAGATGCCCTGACTCGAAATAAGGCCGGAATTCCCTGCAGTGACTTGAGTGCAGGCTCGTCTTTCATCTCATCAGATGAAGGGATTCCTGAATCCCCTTGAAGACCCTATAGAAAGCCCTATTTCCCCACCTCATCTTGACATGTGGCCTCACATCCCTTTGACAACACGAATGGAAAGCGGAATTCAATGCTTCAAAAGTAGACGATGACTGAGTCCTCTTGAAAATTGACAGGAATCCCAGTATCCCTGTGGCAACTTGAAAGGACACTGGGTCTCCCGCCTCACCTCGAGAGGTGTCCTCCTTATTGACTTGCCAAGTCTCGAAGTGAATCTCGAGTTGTCCCTCGCAACGAGACTGGAGGCCTGATGTCGCTGAACAAACACGCGTTATGAGGGGCCATCCCCTTCGTCACTCGAGAATATAACCCAGGTTCCTTCTGCAACGCGAGAAAGTCCATGAGACTTTCCACTCGAAGAGAGATGAGATCAAATTCCCCTGCATTGCGTGCAGAGCAATTCCATGTGCACCATCAAACATGAAAGGAGCCTTGACTTCCTTGATGGAACTCCAGAGAGTCCCCAAGAACACTGATACAAGTCTAGAGTGACCCTGAGGTCACCGCAGCAACACGAAAGTGCTCAGTGTACTGCAAATCAACGTGAGATGAGGCCAGATTACACTACATTGGCTCCAGAGCCATCCGGCGTTCCCCATCAAACACGACAAGTGGCTTGACTTCCTTTAGGCAACTCCAGAGATTCCCTGAAAACACTGTCCTAAGTATAGAGGAACACCACGTTCAGCACAGCAATTAGAAAACAGCTCCGTGTACCTCAAATCATCTCGAGATGAGAGTTGATTCCCTGGCTTCGAATCAAGAGGAATGCCAACTTTCCAGAACCCCCTCACGGGGAAGCTTCTCTCAGCTATAGGTACGTGAGAGGGACCCTGAGTTTGCTGCCTCAAGTGGAATGGACACCGAGATGCCGTGACTCGACATAAGGCCGGATTTCCCTGCAGTGACATGAATGCAGGCTTGTCTTTCATCTCAAAAGATGAAGGGATGTCTGAATCCCCTGTGGAGACCCTAGAGAAAGCCCTAGTTCCCCACCTCATTTCCACAGGAGGTCTCACATCCCTTTGACAACTCGAGAGGAACACGGAGTTCAATGCTTCAAAAGTAGACGATGACTGATTCCTCTTGAAAATTGACAGGAATCCCAGTATTCCTGTAACAACTTGAAAGTGACAGTGGGTTTCCCTACTCATCTCGAGAGGCATCCCTATTGTCCAACCAAGTTTCGAGGAGAATCCCGAGGTGACCCTCACAACTAGACAGGCGTCCTGACATCATTGAACAAACAGGAGTTTTAAGAGTCCATCCCTGTCGTCACTCGAGAATATACCCCAGGTTCCCTCCGCAACTCGAGAAAAACCATGAGACTTCCCACTCGATGAGAGATGAGATCAGATTCCCCTGCATTGAGTGCAGAGCAAGTCCGTGTTCCCCATCAAACATGAAAGGAGCCTTGACGTCCTTGATGGAACTCTAGAGAGTCCCCAAGAACACTGATACAAGTCTAGAGGGACCCTGAGGTCCCCGCAGCAACATGAAAGCACTCCGTGTACTCCAAATCAACTCAAGATGAGGCCAGATTCCCCTTCATTGGCTCCAGAGCCATCTGGCGTTCCCCATCAAACACGACATGTGGCTTGACTTCCTTTAGGCAACTCCAGAGATTCCCCGAAAACACTGTCCTAAGTATAGAGGAACACCCTGTTCAGCACAGCAACTAGAAAACAGCTCCGTGTACCTCAAATCATCTCGAGATGAGACCTGATTTCCTGGCTTTGACTCAAGAGGAATGCCAGGTTTAAACAACACCTAAAGAGGAGGCTTCTCTCAGCTATAGATATGTGAGAGGGACCCTGAGTTTGCTGCCTCACGTGGAATGGACACCAAGATGCCCTGGTTTGAAATAAGGCCGGATTTCCCTGCAGTGACTTGAATGCAGGTTCGTCTTTCATCTCATAAGAGGAAGGGACGTCTGAATCCCCTGTGGAGACCCTAGAGAATGCCCTAGTTCCCCGCCTCATTTTGACAGGAGGCCTCACATCCCTTTGACAACACGAGAGGCACGTGGAGTTCAATGCTTCAAAAGGAGATGAAACCTGTCTCCTCTTGAAAACTGACAGGAGTCACAGTATTGCTCTGGCAACTGCAAAGGCAAACTTGGTCTCCCCCCTCACCTTGAGAGGCGTCCGTATTGCATTGCAACATCTCGAGGAGAATCCTGATGTGTCTCTCCCAACAAGACAAGAGTCCTGACGTCACTGAACCTCACCCCAGACCCTGCACCTGGGGTCACTCCTCCAGTTTCCAAGGTGACTCCACCTGAAATATCCTGTGTCTGTAATCACATGTGCACATCTCCAGGGTGACGCCACTTCCCAGACCCAGTACCTGTGGTCACGCTTCCACAATCTCCAGGGTGATCACAACACACTGGACCATGCACCTGGGGTCACATGTCCACAGTCTGCAGGGTGACATTCTCCCAAACCCTATATCTAGGATCACATATCTACAGTCCCCTGGGTGATCCCTCCCAGACACTGTATCTGGAGTCACACATCCACAGTCTCCACGGTGACCCCTTCCCAAGCCTTGCAACTGGGCTCACAATTCCACAGTCTCCAGGGTGAATTCCTTCTGACCATTCCCCTGGGGTCACATATCCACATTCTTCAGGGTGACCAACCCAGTCCCTGTCCATGGGGTCACATATCAACAGTCTCCAGGGTGACACTCCTCCCCTGAATGCACATTTCAAGGGGAGCACAAAAAGCACACCCAAAATATGCACATTTGACAAAAGGGTTATTTTGGACTGATTAATTAAAAAAAACAAAACAAAACAAAAGAAAAAAAACAAACAGCCGCCCCAGGAGGATCTTTGAAAACCAAGTCGAAATTCCATTTTATGAAGTAGATTTACATTTGTTAAAGATATCTCCATCTTTAAGGACGTGTCCCTGTCTGGACCAGGAAATAGAGGATGGCTAAATATCAAGAATGGACTAAGTATCAAGACTGACTTGATATCACTAAATGACTTGACTAAATATCAAGAAGGTCTATGGAATGGACCTGGAAGTTAATCTGCATACCACCATGTCTTTGTTTACTGTGCTTCACCTAATAATCTCCCTTAAATAGCTTCTTCCATTCCTTAACCTCCTTCTTTCATTCTTAGCTGATGATAGCATTTAAGGTAAAGTCTTGGACCATTTCAGAAAGTGACAGTTTTCCCAGGTATCTTTCAACTATATAGGAGGTATGCATGTCATATATTAAACTTCTGATTGTTTTTCTCCAATCCATCTTCCTTTCATTATGAACATCTCAGTGAAGAACATTGAGGCTAGGGGGAAAATTATCTTTCCTCTCATCTAATGCAATAAAATAGCATTCAGAGATATAGAGGAATGAACCACAGACCAATTTAAAATAAAAATAAAGGAAAGCATGAATCTAACACTTACATTACTGAGTGAGGGAATCCAGCCTCAAGTGCTACACACTGTATGATCGTATAAGACATTCTAGCAAAGGTAAAACAGACATGATAAAGAGTTTATGGAATATATGGTTGAAATATTTCACATGGTACTTTAGTGAGGAATACCTGCCACTATGCATTTGTCTAAGCACATAGATTTCTGTTTTCAGAACACAAGTAATTTATTACCTATTCACATTTATTTATAATATGGTATGGAGTGCTAAAGACTGGAATGCAGAATTTAACAAAGAATATAACAGATTGAGAAATAAATGAAAAGCTTCAGACTTCCCTAGGGGCCCAGTGGTTAAGACTCCACGTTGCCAGTGCAGGAAATATGGGTTCAATTCCTGGTCAGGGACCTAAAACCCCACATGACGCGGCACAGCCAAAAGATTTAAAAGGAAGAAGAAAAATTTTAAAAGGCCACTCTCACTCTTAGGACAAAATTATCTGACCTAAGTTCACTGTGTAAATGAATGGAATCTGCAGGCCAAAGGCAAATGTACCATACATAAACAATGGGCTCTGTAAGTTCTTTCCACGGGGGTTTGTAGCTAACAGGACTGAAACTACCATATCAGTTATTGAAGGAGCAAGCCCTGAATTTGGTAAGTGATGAGTAGTGGAAGCCAGGTTTCTTACCATTGGAGTGGGAAGTTACAGGCAGACAAAAGGAGAAGGGTATAATACCTGTGTCATAAGAGATCAGGTTGGAGACATCATTATAAACTATCTTTAGCCTAATGCAGAAACATATAACTCCATGTGAAAATCTTCATAACCGTCTGTATGCATAGTCTGGATACATGCATGTGTATTTCCATGCATTGTCTGCTGAGATTATTAAGTTCCCACATACAAGTTTTTATTAATATGCTCTAACAAAAAGGGACAAGGACTCTTTAAATATGTGTCTGATACTAGGACTGAGACAATAAATATGTAAAGCAGCATAATCTTAAAATGTGAGAAAGAAGGACCAAAAAGCCCCATAAAAGCTGAATTATGTAAAATAAAAGCAGGAGAGTATGGAAAAAGCTCTCAATAGCCAAAGCTAGAATGAACTAAGCAGTCTAATTGGCTGGATTATAGCCAAAAGAAAGTGAAAGTGAAGTTGCTCAGTCGTGTCTGACTCTTTGTAACCCCATGGACTGTAAGCTATGAGGCGCCTCCATTCATGAAATTTTCCAGGCAAGAGTACTGGAGTGGGTTGCCATTTCCTTCTCCAGGGGATCTTCCCCACCCAGGGATTGAACCCAGGTATCCTGCATTGCAAGCATATGCTTTTACAGGCTGAGCCACCAGGGAAGCTCCCAAAAGTTTAAAATAATTTTCAGGTGTCCAAACTGGTAAAAAGTAAAAATTAGGTTTTATGAGTAATGTTGAATAAAAATCTCACACAGAAAGATTCTAAATAATTGATACAGACTCAGCTGTCCATCAAGTATATGAAGCTAACTCTCCTCTCCTCAAATGTGGGTCCTGCATTATGACTTCCTCCTTAATAAGGCACTCAGGATGGACGTGAGGAAAATCAACAATAAAGACAAATAACAAATGTTGGCGAAAATGTACGAAATTGAAACTCAAAACTTTACTTGTGGAGAGGTAAAATGGTGCAATCAATGTGTCCAAAACAAGCATTTTCTCGAAAACATAAAAATGTAATTATATCACTCAGTAGTGGCCACAGGACTGGAAAAGGTCAGTTTTCATTCCAATTCCAAAGAAAGGCAAAGCCGAAGAATGTTCCAACTGCCACACAGTTGCACTCATCTCACATGTTAACAAAGTAATGATCAAATTTCTCCAAGCCAGGCTTCAACAGTAAGTGAACCATGAATTTCTAGATGTTCAAGCTGGATTTAGAAAAGACAGAGGGACCAGAGATCAAATTGCCAACACCCGTTGCATCACTGAAAGAGCAAGAGAGAAAAACATCCAGAAAAATATTTACTTCTGCTTTGTTAACAATGCCAAAGCCTTTGACTCTGCAGATCACCACAAACTGTGGAAAATTCTGAAAGGTATGGGAATACCAGACTGCCTTACCTGCCTCCTGAGAAATCTGTATGCAGGTGAAGAAGCAACAATTAGAACTAGACATGGAACAATGGACTGGTTCCAAATCAGGAAAGGAGTACAGCACCCTGCTTATTTAACTTATATGCAGAGTATATCATGTGAAATCCCGGGTCTGGATGAGGCACAAGCTGGAATCAAAATTGCCAGGAGAAATATCAATAATTTCAGATACACAGAGGACACCACTCTTATGGCAGAAAGCAAAGAAGAACTAAAGAGTCTCTTGATGAAAGTGAAAGAGGAGAGTGAAAAAGTTGGCTTAAAAATCAGTATTCAGAAAACTAAGATCATGGCATCTGGCCCCATCACTTCATGGCAAATAGATAGGAAAACAATGGAAATGGTGACAGAATTTATTGTCGGGGGGGGGGCTCAAAAATCACTGAAGATGGTGACTGCAGCCATGAAATTAAAAGACACCTGCTCCTTGGAATAAAAGTTATGACCAACCTAGACAGCATATTAAAAAGCAGAGACATTACCAACAAAGGTCCATGTACTCAAAGCTATGGTTGTTCCAATAGTCATGTATAGACGTTACAGCTGGACTACAAAGAAAAATGAGCACCGAAGAAGTGATGCTTTGGAACTGTGGTGTTGGAGAAGACTCTTGAGCATCACTTGGACTGCAAGGAGATCCAACATGTCAATCCTAAGGGAAATCAACCCTGACTATTCATTGGAAGGACTGATGCTGAAGCTGAAACTGCAATACTTTGGCCACCTAATGTGAAGAACTGACTCATTGGAAAAGACCCTGATGCTGGGAAAGATTGAAGGCAGGAGCAGAAGGGGATAACAGAGGATGAGATGGTTGATGGCATCACCAACTCGATAGACATGAGTTTGAGCAAGCTCTGGGAGTTGGTGATGGATAGGGGAGCCTGGTGGGCTGCAGTCCACGGGGTCACAAAGAGCCGGACATGAGTGAGTGACTGAACTGAAATATCATGTGTTTTGGTAACTCCACACCTAGATATACATCCAAAGAATTTAAAAGAGGTGCTCAAATATATACTTGTACACCAATATTTACAGCAGCAGTGTTCTTGATAATTCAAGTTAAAAACAATGAAAATGTCCACCAACAAGTGGATGGAAGAGCAAATAGGGCAGTTCCATCCATGAGATGCATTACTCTGCCATATAAAGGAATATAGTAAAATAATGCCACAGCTTCAGAAAATAGTAGGGGGCTTTACAAAAACTTAAACACAGAGTTAACATAGAATCCATCAATTCCGGTCCAGGTTATACACTCAAGATATTTAAAACCAAATACTGAAACAGATATTCAAACCCCATATTCATAGCAGCATTATTCATAGTAACCAAAAGGTGGCAGCAGCACAAGTGTTCAACAGATGACTGGATAAGCACGATGTAGTATATACACAGTGGGATCTGATTCAACCTTTAAAAACAAGATAACTCATACATGCTATAATGTAGATGAAACTTCAAGTCATTAGGTGAAGTGAAACAAGCCTGACACAAAAGGAAAAATGTTCTATGATTCCACTAGTATGAGATATCCATATAAGACAAATTCCAAGTAGAGTAAGATCGCCAGGGATTGGGGGTTATGAGTATTTAATGGTTACAGTGTCACTTCAGGAAAAGGGAACGATTCTGGAGATGAATGGTGGGGAAATTTTTACAATGAGAGTGCAGTTAATGCTATAGAAGTTCATACTTAAAATGACTCAAATAATAAGTGTTGTTATATGTTTGTAAGCACAGTGAAAAAAATGACACATGGCACAACATGGAAAAGCACTAAAAACATTCTCAGTGAAAGAAACCACACTGAAAAGCCACCCAGATCATAGTCATCTTGTCACTTTAAATCCATGAAGGTTTTTAACATGAGGGAAAGCCCCAGTGATGGCTCCAGAAAAAGAAAACTGCATTAGAATGAAGAAAGACAGTTGCACAAAGCTTGGGCAGCTGATGAAAGTTGAACTGGTCCTATGGATAGGATTGTAATGTGGAAACCATAATTATCCCCCATTTTGGGGTTGTGGGCTGGTTCCCTGGGAAAGTGACCATGTTTTGGGTAAAACACATTGCGGTATTTGGTGTGAATGTAGAAAACTTTTTACCACTATTTAAAGTAGACACGTTTGAAATTTTACTAGAAAGTAAGTTACTTTTCAATACAGCCATGTAAGTCACATGCCAGAAAATCAGAGATGACATCGAACATTGCAATAGAGGCCAAGAGTTAACCTAACTAAATTCAGCTAAAGTAGTTTGATGCTAATTGCCTTGTACTAGTCCACATGGTATTAAAAGGCACCATAGGAAGAGTATATTAGCAGACACCATGCCCTGGGTGCTGTGGATGACCAGATGGAACTGAAACTATTAGATGTCTTAATTCTAGTTTTCCACATAACACTACACCAAAGCAACTGTCAGAACTAAAAAGCGAATTCACAGACTTGCCTGGCAGTCCAGTAGTTAAGACTGCACTTCCACTGCAGGGGGTACAGGTTTGATCCTCGGTCAGAGAACTAAGATCCAACATGTCGAGCTGTGGGGCCAAAAAAAAGAAAAAAGAAAGTCAGCAGAACTGCAAGATCATTTGTGATTCTCTACACTAATAATGAACTATCAGAAAGAGAAATTAAGAAAATAATTCCTTTTACAATTGCATTCCCTCCCCCACATAACTAGAAATCTAACCAAGGACTTGAAAGACCTGAAAGCTAAAAACTACAAGACAATGATCAAAGAAACTAAATGGATACAAGTAAAAAGATATCCCATGCTTATGGGTGAAAATACCATTAAAATATCCATTCTAAACAAAGCAACGTACACATTCATGCAATCACTGCCAACATTTCAATGACATTTTTCACAGAAACAAAAGCAATCTTTACATCTGTGTGGAGCCACAAAGGAACCAGAAGAGCCAAAGGGATCCTGAGAAAGCAGAACAGGCTGGTGGCATGTCTATCCCTGACTTCAATCTAGAGTATGTACCTAAAGTCACCAGAAGACGTGTGGAATTGGCACAGAAATAGTCAAGAGAGCTCAGAAGTAAACCTACAGGTGCATGGTAATTAATTTACAAGAAAGGAACTAAAAATATATACGCGGGAAAGGACAGTCCCCCCCACCCCCCTCAATAAACCGTGCTGGGAAAAATGGAAACCACACACCAAGGAACAATATAGGACACCATCTTATACTACAGACAAAAACTGACTAAAATCCCACAACTTTCCACATCAAGCCCTAACAGTCTTGGGTCCTCTTAAGACAGACTTTCAGCAACAGCCACACACAGAAGCTTCTTCCCAATTTTCCTCACTTTTTCTTTCAGCAGCACATCGTTGCAGGAATCTTGAGGAAACCAGACTCCCGTCAGACTCAACTGAACCCCACAATGTCCCAAAGCTGAAGCACCAATGGGTTCTGAGGAGATCATGGGTCCTGAGGAAACTAGATTCCATCAGCCAAAACTAAACCCCATAATGCCCCAAAGCCAAAATACAATGGATCCTGTGGTGACCCATCTCCTGTCAGCCTGAACTGAACCCCACAATGTCACAAAGCTGAACCCCCATAAGGTCCTGAGGAGATCAAATTCTATCAGCCTGAATTGAACCCCACAATGCCCCAAAGCTGAAACCACATGGGTCTTGTGGTGACCCATCTCCTGTCAGCCTGAACTGAACCCCACAATGTCCCAAAGCTGAACACCCAGCAGGTCCTGAGGAGACCAGATTCCATCAACCTGAACTAAACCCCACAATGCCCCCAAACTGAAGCCCCAGTGGGTTCTGAGAAGACCAGATTCCATCTGCCTGACCTGAACCTCAGAGTATCCTGAAGCTGGGTCCTGAGGAGACCAGAGTGCTGTCAGTGGCCACCAACAGCCAGGTGCTCCAGCAGAGTGGGGAGTTCCCCCTGGGGTGAGGAGAGTGTCAGGGGGGCGGGCTCTTCATTATCATGAATAGGCATGATCAAGAAGGTTTGCAGGGGCCAGGGCAAGGACAAGGGAGATAAGCTCCAGCTCCGAGTATTCTAAGTCCCCACTTTCTGAGATTGCGTGACCTACATGATCCAGACTTTGCAAGGAGCAAGCTGAGTTACAGAGGCAGAAGGAGCAGGAGGTGATGTAAAATTTTAACGTTTCCTCTTCAGGTTCAGAAAGATGAAGCCCTCCCAGGTTCCCAGGTCCTTGTGCCCCAGTGACTGTGAGCTCTTCCTTCTGGGTGTATGACCAACCCCCACACTAAGTCCCCTCTATACCCATGGCCCTGGCCCAAGCCTAACCTCCCCCTCAGGCCCTGATGAAGCTCCCCGCCCCCATTGTGCATCTCACATCCCACCCCAACGTGGTCTTTTTGAAGCCTAAACAAGACCATCCTCCTCTCCTCCCTGTGATTCCCCTCACCTGATGAAGCCAGGTCTTCATCCCTTCCAGGTGACTCCAAGGGCCTCATTCTCTCCATGTGTGTGGCCGCTCTCTGTGCCCGTCTTTATGGGCATGTGGTGATCTCCTAAAATGAGGGTTATTTGACAGAGAGAGAATGGGGTAAATGGTGGCCACCAAAGATGTGTCCCCCCAGAACAGGGCCGTATCTGGGAAAAGAGTCTTTGTAGATGTAGTTAAGGATAGCAAGGTAAGGTCATCTAGGGTTAGGGTGACCTTCAATCCAACTGACAGACTCCTTCAAAGAGACGAAAGAGGACACAAAGGGGAAGCCTCTTAAAGGCAGAGGCAGAGATGGGAGGGAGGGGGCCACAAGCCCAGGGACCCCTGGAGCCCCTGAAGTTGGAAAAGGCAGGAATGATCCTGTCCTGGAGCCTCTGGAGGGACCTCAGCCCTGTGCCACCTTGATTTCCGGTGTCTGGTCTCCAGGACTGAGAGAGGATGAACTCCTGTTGTTTTAAACCACCCAGCATGTGATCATGTTAGAGAAGCCACAGAGCAGCCACACAGACCCTGCTCTGTAGGATCCTAGAAATGTGGGTCTCATTAAAGCAGATGAAGGGTGGATTACAGAACCCTTAAAATCAGCTCTGGACCCTCAGAAATGCTAAAGCAGTGGCTGGGCTCCAGAATGTTGAGGGGTCAAGTCTGAAGCCTGTGCCTAGGGGTACTGGGTGCACACGCCTGCCCGGGTTCTTACACCAGTACATGTGGTGTAACATCTCAGTCTTGATGGAGGACATTTAATATCAATGGCCACATTGCTAATTAAGAAGCCACCAGTTGCACAGGTGAAAGCCCAATTAGGGCACTTGCTTCAGGGATGAGCAATTCTGAAGATGGTCAGGGATGGGGACTTACTCATGTGTAGCCAGCCAGCAGCCCTTGCACATACCCCACCCCCTCCCCTCCCAAGGAGGGACCTCAGTGGGAAGCTGGGAGACTACACGGAGTCATCTCTAAGTAAATGCTGGCTGACCCCCAGGCTAGCCATTCCTGAACCTCATCCACCCTTCATAGATAAAACACTTGAATATGTGCAAAGACCTCACAGGCTGGAGAAAAGTGGAGCCACTCCAGCGACAGCATGCTTACTGACGTGGCTCCTGTAGGTCAGGCAGAATGGTCCTGGCCTGGGTGATCTGGAAGCTTTGCACTTTCCTACCTGAGTTACTCCTCCTGTGCTGCTCCCATTGCCTGTTTTCTTGCTTCCTCATTTCTGCCTGAGAAGATTTCCAACAGCAGGAACAGGTGACACAGCCCATTCCTTAGGAAGTGACAGCTTAGCACCTCCTGCAGAAGGTCCAGCAGAGCCCAACACAGACCCAATCCCCCGAAACACTATGGGCCCTCACTCTCTCTTATCAAGCCAACCCTGCAAGATCTAAGCAGAAAGACAGCATCAGGTACAGCTGCAGGCACTTGAGGGGGTTTATATAGACCTCAACCCAGGCACACATCCAAAGGGCAGGCCAGTCAGGTCAGCCAATCTGCCCACCTGGGCTTGTGGTTTCAGAAAATGGGCCTCGTTGTCCTGGCCAGGGTTCCAGGAACAGGTGTGGGTCCTTTGGGTCAGGATGGATATGGGGCTGCTGCTCTGACTTGTTTTCTCATCTTCTTCTCTGACCTATAAGTGGGAGAGGATTTCAGGAAGGCCTTCTTCTAATGAGAGGGACCCAGGGGTCAGGGAGAGGATGGGTGGTGGGTGGAGACAGACTCAGTGCCCAGGTGCTATGGGACCCTCTGGAAAACCTGCTGGAAGGAGGCTGCAACCAGTGAAGCCCAAGGTCACAAAACTATCCTGAAGCTGCTGTATGTTACCTCAGGTCCTCCTCTGAGGGTCTCAAGGTCAGATCTGTCCAACAGAGGAGCTGGGGGCTCTTTGCAGTGAGGGCTCTGTGAACAGCTCCTGGGTGCTGAGCCCTGCAGGATACCTGCCCAGGTGAGCCCCATATCCTGGGAGGCACCTGCCCATAAGAACCATGTATCCTGGGAGGGGCGAGTGAACAAGTATTCTCTCTGTGCAGTTATCACAGATTAGCTTAGTGACTCTCACGTGGGCAGTGCTGGAATTAGATGAGAACAAGGACATGTTGGGGGACGTTCCCTGAAACACCCCCAGGCCCATCCAGAGTGAAGAGTTCAGTAGGTGGGTACTGGTTGCTGTGCTGGGGTGGGAGGTTTCATGGGTGCCTCTTGTTTCTTCACCTGACACCACAGAGTCCTCTGCAGGACACAGAAGACAGCCTGCCCAGGGACGGTGTGAGCCCCTGGCGACCAGGCACGGGAAGTGAGAGGGAAGGACCAGGCTGAGGGGCCCTTTCTGCTCTGAGTTGGGAGTGGACAAGCAAGTGGTGAGTGTGATCTAGGAAAGTGGCTCTGGTGATGGGAGGCTTGTTGAGGCCGTCTGAGTACGAGTTGGAAAAGAATGTTCAGACATAGAGCATTTCAGAAGGGAGTGAGTTTGTATTAAGAACAAAGAGCAGAGATAAAGTGGGCACTGTGGGCTCAGGGGGCCAACCACCTGACAGACTAGGGAAAGTTGACTGATTTCCTGGGTTAAGAGCCAATTTTTACAGTTTCAAGGCAAAGAAAATTCCTACTGGAAGGTTGATATTAGGTGATTGGGTGGGGTACCATAGGGTGTTTACTGGAGTGGGCATCCTTGCCTGGTAGGGAGTCAGGAAGCTCATTAGCGATGATCAGGTGCTTTTGGCAACAGTTGCAAAGGGGGCCCAGTCCGATTCACAGGTGACCTTGGTTCTGGGGCCCACTTCTATGGCCTTGGTGTGAGGACTCCCAGTTGTGGCCTTGGGGAAGGAGTCACCTCAACAAGACTGACCCTGCTTCAGAGTAAAAGTTCCATCAAGTTTTCTCTACAGGAGAGATCTAGTGATCCTAGATCTGTTTGGAAAAGTCTTGGACACTGCAGGGACACATACTGAGTGTGAAACTGGATATTGAACCTTGTTGGCAAAACTCACCTTTTCTCTCTGTTGGCATTAAAAGGGTGTGGGCTGACAGCTACCTGAGAATCCATCCAATTGACAATTTCCTATTTACAACATAAATGAGTTTGGTCAAATTATTTCTATTTCTATGCAAACAGGCAGCTTGCAACACCTTGTGGCAGGATCATTTCCAATAGATTGTCAACTAATCAAGGTAACAACATTATGACACTCAACACATTTAGATATAATTTCCTAAGCCTTTTTCTTGAGGGACAGACCCAATATGAGCTAGGAATGTGTTCAAAAGGCTCAGAAAGTGCAGGAAAATACACTGGCTATGACTGGAAATTAGGGTCTCTGTGCAAACCTGGAGTTCTGACATCTTACAATCTAGACAGTTCCTGATAGACAGATGCATGAAAAACACTCTACTTTTATGTTTTTCTTTCATCAAAGGAACATGGAGTTCCTAGCATTCTGTGTGCTGAGAGTAACTCACTGCTCTAAAATGCTTGCTTGGACTTCATTTTTCAGTAAGAACTTCCCCTGACTGTGTTACAGTCAGGACGGTCCCACACTCACAGGGAAAAAGCAAACTAGCATCCAAACGTTTGTTCCATCAGGTTTTCTCTGTAGGAGAGATCCAGTGATCCTAGGTCTGTCTGGAAAATGCTTGGGTAGTGCATGGACACATACTGAGTGTGAAGCTGGATCCTGGACCTTGTTGGCTAAATCAGCATTTTCTTTCAGGTGGTCCTAAAATGGTGCAGAGTAGCAACTGCCTGAAGATCCATCCAATTGCTGTTTTCTTACTTGTGACAGCAATATCTTTGGTCAGACCTCTTGGATTTCTGCAGCAAACATGGGACTTTCAATTCCTTGCCACTGGATCATTTCCAATGGCAGGTAAACTCATTAGGTAACCAGACTCGATGGCATTCAGCACTCTCAGACACACTCCTACAGCCTGTTTCTTCATAGACAGTCCCAGGATGACCTAGGAATGGGTTCGCTAGTATCAGAAATGTGAGCAAACATACTGGCTGTGACTCTGAAAATTAGGTGCTCTGTGCAAATCTGGAGTTTTAACATTTTAGAATCTAGACAGTTTCTGATAGATGTCTGAAATACACTCCTTTTTATTTTTTGCCTTTCATTCCTCAAAGAAACACAGATTTCACAGCATTATGTTTGCTGAGAGTGACAGACTGCTTGGAAATTCTTGCCTGGAAGTCATTTTGAAGTAACAATTTCCCCTCCCCTGTGTTACCATGGGAAATGCCCCCACACTGACAGAGAAAAGTAAACAAATGTCAAAACATCTGTTCCGTGAAGTCCCCTGTAGGAGGGATCCAGTGATCCTAAGTCTGTCTGGAAAATTCTTGGATAGTGCTTGGACACATGCTCAGTGTGAACCTGGATTCTGGACCTTGTTGGCAAATTAGAATTTTCTCTGTGTTGGCCACAGTAGGCTGGGGTTTAGCAACTCCTTGAAAATCAGTACACTTGCTCTTTTCCCACTAACGACAGCAATAGCTTTGGTCAAAACACTGGAATTGCTGAAGCAAGCAGGCAGCGTGCAACTCCTTGTGGCAAGATCATTTCCATTGGAATGCCAATTAAACTACTTAGAAACAGTATGGCACTCAGCTGTGTCAGACACACTCCTCCAGACTCTCTCCTCATGGTGTGTCCCAGTAAGATAGAGTACTGTGCTCATGAACCATGGAAAGTTCAGGGAAACTTACTGGCTGTGTCTCTGGAATTTAGGGCATCTGTGGAAGCGTGGTCTTCTCACATCTTAGAATCCAGACAGCAGTCATGGATAGAGAGATGCCTGAAAAGCACCCTATTCATTGCCGCTCATTCCACGAGTGAACACAGGTGTCCCAGCATTCTGTTTGCTGAGAGTAACCCGCTAAGTGGAAACCCTTGCCTGGAAGTCATTTTTAAGTAAAAATTTCCCCTCACGTGTGTTACACTAGGGAAGGCTCCCACACTCACAGGGAAAAGCAAGCAAACATCAAAATGTCTCTTCCATCAATTTTTCTCTGTCAGAAGGATCCAATGGCCCCAGGTGTCTCTGGAAATTTCTTGGATACTGCAAGGGAAACATACTGACTGTGAACCTGAATATTTGACCTTCTTGGCAAAATTAGCATTGTCTCTCTTTTGGCACTAACAGGATGTGCGCTGGCAGCTGCCTGAAAATCCATCCAATTGATATTTTCCTACTTCTGACATCAATAGGTTTGGTCAAATCTTTCAGGTTTCTGACACAAGCAGGTGGCTTGCAACCCCATCGAGCTGGATCATTTCCATTAAAATGTCAAATAATCTAGGTAACAACAGTATGGCTCTCAGCAATCTTAGATAATTTCACAGCCAGTTTCCTCTGAATCAGACCCAATAGGAGCCAGGAATGTGTTCATAAGGCTCTGAAAGTGCAATGAAATATACTGGCTATGACTTTGGAAATTAGGCCCTGTGTGCAAACCTGGAGTTCTCACATCTTAGACTTTAGATAGTTCCTGACAGATAGATGCCTGAAAAACACCCACTTTTATGTCTTTCATGCATTTAAGTAACATAGTTATCCCAGATTTCTGTGTGATGAGAGTAACACACTGGTTGAAAATCCTTGCTTGAAGGTGATTTTTCAGTAACAATTTCCCATGACTGTGTTACTGTAGGGAAGACCCCCAAACTCACAGGAAAAAGAAAACAACCAACCAAATGTCTATTCTATAAAGTTTTCTCTTTAGGAGAGATCCAATGATCCTCTGCCTGTCTGGAAAATTCTTGGATACTACAGGGACACATACTGAGTGTGAATCTGCATCCTTGAATCTGTTGGCAAAATTAGCAAATTTTGTCGGTTGGATCTAAAAGAGTGCGGCCTCAGCAACTGCCTGAAGATTCATCCAATTGGTCTCTTCCTAATAATGACAGTGATAACATTGGTCAAACCTTTGAGGTTTCTAAAGCAAGCAGGCGGCTCACTACTCCTATCTGCTGGCCCATTTCCAGTGTAATGTCACCTCATCTAGTTAAGCACTGTATGGCACCCAGCCCTCTCAGACATACTCCTGCATCCTGTTTCCTCATGGGCAGGCCCAGTTTGAATAAGGAATGTGTTTAAAGCCTTGGAAGGTGCAGGGAAACACAGTACCCTAACTCTGGAAGTTAGGACCCTGGGAAAGCCTTGAAGTCTCATGCCTTGAGTTCTAGACAGTTCCTGATAGATAGAGGCCTAAAAATACACTCCGTATGGATGCCTTTCCGTCCTCGAAGGAACATAGCTTTCCCAACATTCTGTGTGCTGAGAGACACACGGTGCTTGAAAACACTTGCTTGTAGGCCATTGGTCAGTAGAAAATTCCCCTGAAGGTGCAATGGTAGGGAAGGCTCCCACACTCACTGGGAAAGGCAAACCAACATCCAAACGTGTACTCCATAACATTTTGTCTTTAGGTGCGATCAAGTGAGCCTAGGTCTGTCTGGAGAATTCGTGGGTATTGTGGGGACACATCATGAGTGTGAACTTGTATATATGAACTTGGTGGCAAAATTCTCATTTTCATCTCCCACACTCATTTTGGGACCACATTGGTTCTAAAATGGTGCAGTGTAGCAAATCCTTGAAAATCCATCCAATTGCTGTTTTCTTACTTTTGACAGTGATAGATTTGTCCACCCTTTGGAATTTCTGAAGCAAGCAGGTTGCTCATCACTCCAGCCACTAACTGATTTCCATTGTACTGGCACCTCATGCAGGTAAGCACAGTATGCTGCCCAACACACTCGGATACACTCGTGCAGCCTGTTTCTTCAGGAGCAGCCCCAGTATATACTTGGAAAGTGTTTACAAGGCTTGAAAAGTTCATGGAAACACACTGCCCTGACTCTGGGTGTTAGGATCCCTAGGAAAGACTGAAGGTCTCACGACTTAGAATGTAGACAGCTCCTGATAGATAGAGGGCTGAAAGCACTCTCTGTTGATGCATTTCTTTTCTTGAAGGAACATAACTTTCCAAACATTTTGTGTGCAGAGAGACACACACGGCTTGAATATGCTGGCATGGAGGTCATTTTTCAGTAGCACTTTCCCCTGATGGTGTGACCATGGGGATGCCGCACTCTCCATTTTTAGAGAAAGACAAATTAGCATTCAAACGTCTGTTCCATCACATTTTCTCAGTAGGATCGATCCACTGAGACTAGTTCTGTCTGGAAACTTTGTGGATACTGCATGGAGACATCCTGAGTCTGGACATGGATACCGGATTTTTGGGGCAAAAATAATATTTTTTCTCTTGATTTGGGAAAATGCTACGGCCTTGCAACTGCTTGGAAATCCATCCAATTGCTGTTTTCTTCCTTCTGACAATGATAGCTTTGGTCCATCCTTTGGGATTTCTGAATCAAGCAGGCGACTCACCACTCCTACCCTCTGGCCCATTCCCAGAGGAATGTCATCTCATCTAGGTAAGCACAGTATTGGTACCATACAATCTCAGACACTCTCCTACAGTCTGTTTCCTCATGGGCCATCCCTATATGAGCTAGGATGTCTTTGGGAGGCTTGGAAGGTGTAGGAAAAATAGTGCCTTGACTCTGATAGTTAGGTCCCCTGGACAAGCCTGGAGGTCAATGTTAGATTCTAGACAGTTACTAATAGATATAGGCCTAATAACACACTCTCTGTTGATGCCTTTTCTTCCTTGAAGAAACATACTTTTCCTTGCATTCTCTGTGCTGGGGATCACACACTGCTTGAGAACGCTCTTTGGAGGTCATTTTTCAGTAGAAACTTCCTCTGACAGTGTAACCTTAGGGAAGGCCCCCACACTCACTGGAAAAGGCAAACCAACATCCAAACTTCTGTTGCATCATATTTTGTCTCTAGGAGTGATCCAGAGAGCCTAGGTCTGTCTGGAAAATCGTGTATACTGCAGGACCACATCCTAAGTGTGAACCTGGATACTGGAACTGGTGGCACAATTCACATTTCTCTTTCGGTTTGTCCTAAAACTGTGTGGCCTGGCACCTGCTTGAAAATCCATCTAATTGCTGTTTTCTTACTTTGAAGAGCAATAACTTTGGTTCACCCTTTGGGATTTCTGAAGCAAGCAAGGAGATCACCACTCCTAGTCATGGGCCTATTTCCAGTGGAATGTCACCTTATCTAAGTAAGCACATAATGGCCCCTCTGTATACTCAGACACACGCCCACAGTCTGTGTCCTCATGGACAGTCCCAGTGTGACCTAGGAATATGTTTACAAAGCATTAAAAGGGCAAGGAAGACACTGCCCTGACTCTGGAAGTTCCGTTCTCTGGGAAGGCTGGAGGGCTCTTGTTAGAATCAAGACAGTTCTTCATAGATAGAGCCCTGAAAACACACTCTCTGTTGATACCCTTCCTTCCTCGAAGAAACAGTACTTTCCCAGTATTCTGTGAACTGAGAGTCACACATTGCTTGAAACCGTTTGCTTGCAGGTCATTTTTCAGTAGCAATTTCTTGTGATGTTGTGACAGTAAGGATGTCCTCTACACTCACAGGGTAAGGCAATCCAAGATCCAAACATCTGTTCCATCACATTTTCTCTATCAGAGCAGCCAGTGAGCCTAGGTCTTTGTGAAATATGGGTAGATACAGCAGAGACATCTCCTGAGTCTGACAGTGGATACCGGAACTTGATGGTCAAATTTGCAACTGCTAGAAAATCCATACAATTGCTTTTTTTTTTTTTAAATTTCTAACAGTGGTCACTTTTGACCCACCTTTGGGATTTCAGAAGCAAGAAGGCAGCTCGCAAGTGCTGCTGATGGCCTATTTGCAATGGAATGTCACCTCACCTGGGTAACAACAGCATGGCACCCTGCAGTCTGAACACATTCCTGCAGCCTGTTTCCTCATGGGCAGTTCTGGGATGATGTAGGAAGGTGGTTAAAAGCCTGGGTTAGTGCAGGGAAACACACTGCCCTGACTCTGCAAGTTAGGTCCTCAGGGTAAGACTGGAGGTCTCACATCTTAGAAATCTAGACAATTCTTGATAGATAAAGGACTGAAAATTCATTCTCTGCTGATGCCTGTCTTTCCTTGAAGGAACATTGTTTTCCCAACATTCTGCTTGCTGAGTATCACACACTTGCTTGGAGGTCATTTATCACTAAGAATTTCCCCTGAAGATGTGACTGGAGGGAAAGCCCCACAAACACAGTAAAAGGGAACCACATTCAAATGTCTGTTCCATCACGTTTGCTCTGTAGGTGAGATATAGTGAGCCTAGTCCTATCTGGAAAATTCTTGGATACTGCAGGGACACATCATGAATGTGAATCTTGATAGCAGATCTTGGTGGCAAAATTTGCATTATCCTCTCCATTGGGCTTAAAACGTTGTGGCCTAACAACTGCTTGAAAGTTCATTTAATATCTGTTTTCTTACTTCTGACAATGATAGCTTTGTTCCAGCTTTCTGGATTTCTGAAGCAACAGGCGGTTCATAACTCCTAGTCCCTGGCCCATTTCCAGTGGAATCAGTTCATTTGGTAAGGGCAGAATGACACACAGCACACACGGACACTCTTCCATTGCCTGTTTCATCATGGACATTCCTGAGTGATCTTGGAATGTGCTTACAAGGCTCAAAATTTGCAGGGAAACACTGCCCAGACTCTGGAAGATGGGTCCTCTGGACAAGCCTGGAGATCTCACATCTTAGAATATAGACAGATCCTGATAGATAGAGGCCTGAAAACACACTCTCTATTGATGCCTTTCCTTCCTCAAATGAACGTAGCTTTCCCAGCATTCTGTGTGCTGAGAGTCACATACTGCTTGAAAATGCTTGCCTGGAAGTTGTTTTTCAGTAGCAATTTCCCTTGATGGTTTGACCATAGGGAAGTCCACCACACTCACAGGAAAAGGCAAAACATCATCCAAACGTCTGTTCCATCATGTTTCTCTGTAGGAGAGATCCTAGGGTTAGGGTTAGGGTTAAGGTTAGCCTAGGTCTGTCTTGAAAATTCTTCAGTGCTGTGGGGACACATCCTGCGTGTGAACCTGGGTAATGGACCTTGGTGGCAAATTTCGCATTTTCCTCTAGGTTGGCCCTAAAATGTTGGGAAAGCAATGGCCCTTTGAGTAAGGAAAGGCGTCACCAGAGAGTGTGTTTCCAGGCCTCTATCTATTAGGAACTGTCTAGATTGTAAGACGTGAGACCTCCAGTCTTGTCCAGATGACCTAACATCCCGAGTCAGGGGATATGTTTCCATACAATCTCTGAGCCTTGTAAATACATTCCTAGGTCATACCAGGACTGCCAAGGAGGAAACAGGCTGTCAGAGTGTGTCTGAGAGAGCTGGGTGCCATGTGGTGCTACCTATATTATGTGACATTTCACAGGAAAGGGACCACCAGATAGAAGTGGCAAGCAGACTGCTTGCTTCAGAAATTACATGGGTGAACCATATCTGTCACTGTCAGAAATAAGAAAACAAGTACTGGATGGATATTTAAGCAGTGGCTATGCCAAACCATTTTAGTGCCAACTGAGAGAAAAAGGTGAATTCTGTCCTGTATTCAGGTTCACACTCAGGATGTGACCCCACAGGATCCAAAATTTTCCAGATAGACCTGGGTTCACTGGACCTCTCTAACAGAGAAAACGTGATGGAACAGGTATTTGGATGCTTGCTTGTCTTGTGATTGTGGGCGCTTCCCTACTGTCACAGTCTCTGGGGAAATTGCCACTGAAAAATGAACTCCAAGCAAATGTTTTCAAGCAGTGTGTGACTCTCAGCACACAGTACATTGGGAAAGTTATGTTCCTTCAATGAAGGAAAGGCATCAACAGAGAGTGTGTTTTTTATAGCAGGAACTGTTCAGCTTCTAAGATGTGAGAGCTCAGGCCTGATTAAAGGACCTAAGTTCCAGAGTCAGGACAGTGTGTCTTGCTGCACTTTCTGAGACTTCTAAATGCATTCCTAGGGCATACCAGGTCTGCTCCTAAGGAAGGATGCTGAGGGAGTGTATCAGACTGTGCTGGGTGAAGTACTGTGGTCACATAGATGAGGTGTCATTCCACTGGAAATGGGCCTGCAGCTAGGAGTTGCAAGTCATTCACATGCTTCAAAAATCCCAAAGGGTGAACCAAAGCTAGCATTGTCAGAAGGAAGAAAACAACATTCAGATGGAATTTCAAGCAGTTGCTCGGCGGCACTCTTTTAGGGCCAAGTGAGAGAAAAATGCATATTTTAACACCAACGTCTGGTATCCAGATTCAAACATAGGTGTTTCCCCGCAGTGTCCACGGATTTTCTAAATAGACTTACATTGATGAATGGCCCCACCAAGAAAACGTGATTGAACAGATGTTTGGACGTGCTTTTGAACTTACCTGTGAGTGTGGCGCCTTCCCTACAGTCACACCTCCAGGGGAAATTGCTAATGAAAAATGACCTCCAACAAGCGTTTTCAAGGAGTGTGTGACACTCAGCACACAGAATGTTGAGAAAGCTATATTCCTTTGAGGAAGGAAAGGCATCTCGAGAGAATATGTTATCAGGCCTCTACCTGTCATGAACTGTCTAGATTCAAACATGTGAGTCCTCCAAGTTTCCCAGAGGACCTAAATACCAGAGTCAGGGCAGTGTGTTTCCCACCACTTTCTGAGATTTGTAAACACATTCCTAGGTCAAACCAGATCTGACCATAAAATTCATGCTGCAAGAGTGTGTCTCAGAGTGCTGGGTGACATATTGTGCTAACCTAGATGAGATGACATCTCCCTGGAAAGGGGCCAGTGGCTTGGAGTGGAGAGCCTCCTGCTGGATTCATAAATCCCAAAGGGTGCACCAACACTATCACTGTCAGAAGTAAGAAAACAGCAAGTAGATGCATTTTCAGGCAGTAACTAGGTTTAACCGTTTTAGGGCCAACTGAGAAAACAATGGAAATTTTGCTGCCAAGGTCCAGTATCCAGGTTCAAACATAGGGTGTGTAGGAACAGTATCCATGAGCATTCTAGACAGTTAGGTTGAATGGATTGCTCCTATCAAGAAAACGTGATTGAGCAGACGTCTGGATGATCCTTTGCCTTTTCCTGTGGGTGTGGCGGTCTTCCCTAAGGTCACAACATCAGGGGAAGTTGCTACTGAAAAATTACTTCTAACAAGCCTTTTCAAGCAGTTTGTGACTCTGAGCACACAAAAAGCTGGGAAAATTATGTTCCATCCAGGAAGGTAAGACATCAACAGAGAGTGTTTTATCGGGGCTCTGTGTATCACAAACTGTATAGACTCAAAGATGTGAGACTTCCAGGTTTGCCCTGAGGACCCAAATTCCAGAGTCAGAGCATTGTATTTCCCTACACTTTCTGAGATTGCATCCAAGTACCATATTTTGGACTCGATTGTTGACCATGATGGCTACTCCATTTCTTTTAAGCGGTTCCTGCCCACAGTAGTAGATATAATGGTCATCTGAGTTAAATTCACCCATTCCTGTCCATTATAATTTGCTGATTCCTAGAATGTCGACATTCACTCTTGCCACATCCTGTTTGACCACTTTCAATTTGCCTTGATTCAAGGACCTAACATTCCAGGTTCCTATGCGATATTGCTCTTTACAGCATTGGACCTTGCTTCTATCACCAGTCACATCCACAACTGGGTATTGTTTTTGCTTTGGCTCCATCCCTTCATTCTTTCTGGAGTTATTTCTCCACTGAACTCCAGTAGGATATTGGACACCTACCGACCTGGGGAGTTCCTCTTTCAGTATCCTATCATTTTGCCTTTTCATACTGTTCATGGGGTCCTCAAGGCAAGAATACTGAAGTGGTTTGCCATTCCCTTCTCCAGTGGACTACATTCTGTCAGACCTGTCCACCATGACCCGTCCGTCTTGGGTGGCTCCACACGTCATGGCTTAGTTTCATTGAGTTAGACAAGGTTATGGTCCATGTGATCAGATTGGCTAGTTTTCTGTGATTATGATTTCAGTGTCTGCCCTTTGATGCCCTCTCACAACACCTACCATCTTATTTGAGTTTCTCTTACCTTGGACGTGGGGTATCTCTTTACAGCTGCTCCAGCAAAGCACAGCCACTCCTCCTTACCTTGGACAATGGGTATCTCCTCAGGCCGCCCCTCCTGACCTTGAATGTGGAGTAGCTCCTCTCGGTCCTCCTGCACCCGTGCAGCTGCTGCTCTGTGGACGTGGGATTGCTCCTCTTGGCCACAGCCCCTGACCTTGGGCATGGGGTAGCTCATCTCAGCCACCTCCCCTGACCTCAGGCATGAGGTAGCTCCTCTCGGCCGCTGCCCCTGGTCTCGGACATGGGGTGGCTCCCCTCAGCCACTACCTCTGACCTTGGGCGAGAGATAGCTCCTCATGGCCATGCTTCTGCATGGTCCGTCACAGCCTGCACCATTTGAATGCCGAGTTCCAAAGAATAGCAAGGAGAGATAAGAAAGCCTTACTCTGATCAATGCAAAAAAATGGAGAATAACAACAGAATGGGAAAGACTAGAGATCTCTTCAAGAAAATTAGAGATACCAAAGGAACATTCCATGCGAAGATTGGGTTCAATAAAGGACAGAAATGCTATGCATCTAACAGAAGCAGAAGCTGTTAAGAAGAGGTGGCAAGAATACACAGAACAACTGTACAAAAAAAGATCTTCATGACCCAGATAATTATGATGGCGTGATCAGTCACCTAGAGCCAGACATCCTGGAATGTGAGGTCAAGTGGGCCTTAGAAAGCATCACTACAAACAAAACTAGTGGAGGTGATGGAATTCCAGTTAAGCTATTTCAAATCCTAAAAGATGATGTTGTGAAAGGGCTGTACTCAATAGGTCAGCAAATTTGGAAAACTCAGCAGTGGCCACATGACTGGAAAAGATCAGTTTTCATTCCAATTCCAAAGAAAGGCAATAACAAAGAATGCTCAAACTACTGCACAATTGCACTCATCTCACACGCTAGTAAAGTAATGCTCAAAATTCTCCAAGCCAGGCTTCAGCAATACATGAGCCGTGAACTTCCAGATGTTCAAGCTGGTTTTAGAAAAGGCAGAGAACCAGAGATCAAACTGCCAACATCTGCTGGATCATTGAAAAAGCAAGAGAGTCCCAGAAAACATATATTTCTGCTATATTGACTACGCCAAAGCCTTTGATTGTGTGTATCACAATAAACTGTGGAAAATTCTGAAAGAGATGGGACTACCAGACCACCTGACCTGTCTCTTGAGAAACCTATGTGCAAGTCAGGAAGCAACAGTTAGAACTGGACATGGAACAACAGATTGGTTCCAAATAGGAAAAGGAGTATGTCAAGGCTGTATATTGTCTCCCTGCTTATTTAACTTATATGCCGAGTACATCATGAGAAACACTGGGTTGGAAGAAGCACAAGCTGGAATCAAGACTGCCAGGAAAAACATCAGTAACCTCAGATATGCATATGATACCACCCTTATGGCAGAAAGTGAAGAGGAACTAAAAAACCTCTTGATGAAAGTGAAAGAGGAGAGTGAAAAAGTTGGCTTACAGCTCAATATTCAGAAAACTAAGATCATGGCATCTGGTCCCATCACTTCATGAGAAAGAGATTGGGAAACAGTAGAAACAGTGTCATACTTTATTTTTGGGGGCTCCAAAATCACTGCCGATGGTGATTGCAGCCATGAAATTAGAAGATGCTTACTTCTTGGAAGGGTTAAGACCAACCTAGATAGCATATTAAAAAGTGGAGACATTTCTTTGCCAACAAAGCTCCATCTGGTCAAGGCTATGGTTTATCCAGTGGTCATGTATGGATGTACGAGTTGGACTGTGAAGAAAGCTGAGCACTGAAGAATTGATGCTTTTGAACTGTGGTGTTGGAGAAGACCCTTGAGAGTCCCTTGGACTGCAAGGACATCCAACCAGTCCATCCTAAAGGAGATCAGTCCTGGGTGTTCATTGGAAAGACTGATGCTGAAACTGAAACTCCAGTACTTTGGCCACCTGATGTGAAGAGTTGACTCATTGGAAAAGACCCTGATGCTGGGAGGGCTTGGGGGCAGGAGGAGAAGAGGATGACAGAGGATGAGATGGCTGGATGTCATTACCAACTCGATGGTCATGAGTTTGTGTAAGCTCCGGGAGTTGGTGATGGACAGGGAGGCCTGGTGTGCTTCGATTCATGGGGTCCCAAAGAGTCGAATACAGCTAGCGTCTGAACGGAACTGAACTCTTTCTGAGCATTGTAAACACATTCCTAGGTCATACCAGAAGTGCCCTTAAGAAAAAACAGGCTGCAGGAAGATTTCTGAGATTGCTGGGTGCCATGCTGCACTTACCAAGATGATGTAGCATTCCACTGTAATTGGGCGAGCGGCTACGAGTTGCTAGCTGCTTACTTGCTTCAGAAATCCCAAAGGGTGTACCAAGTGATCACTGCCAGAAGTAAGAAACCAGCAGCTAAATGCATTTCCAGGTAGTTGTTATGCTCTACTGTTTTTGGCCAACTGAGAGAGAAAGGTGAATTTTGCCACCAAGGTCCACTGTCCATGTTCACACCTAGGATGTGTCCACTCAGGATCCAAGAATTTCCCAGACAGACCTAGGCACACTGAATCTCCACTACAGAGAAAACATGATGGAACTGACCTTTGGTTGTTGCTTTTCCTTTTCCTGTGAGTTTGGTGGCCTTCCCTATGGTCACACTATCAGGAGCAATTGCTAATGAAAAAGGACTTCCAACAAGTGTTTTCAAGCAGTATGTGACTCTATGGACATGGAATACTGGAAACCTACGTTCCATTGAGGAAGGAAATGTGTGTTTTCAAGAATCTGTCTATTAGGAACTGTCTAGCTTCAAAGATGTGAATTCTCCATATTTGCCCAGAGGACCTCAATTCCAAAGTCAGGGCAATGTGTTTTCCTGCACTTTTTGAGCTTTGTAAATACATTTCTTGGTCATACCAGGACTGCCCATGAGGAAACAGGCTCTCTATATGAGGAACTGTCTAGATACTAAGATATGAGACCTCTAGGTTGGTACAGAGGACCTAAATTTCAGAGCAAGGGCAGTGTGTTTTTGAGCATTTTCTGAGCTTTGTAAACACATTTCTGAGTAACGCCAGGTCTGCTCATGAGAAAACAGGCTTCAGGTGTGTGTCTGAGGGTGCTGAGTACCATACTGTGCTTACCTAGATGAGGTAACTTTCCATGGCAAATCGGCACGTGACCAGGAGTTGTGAGCCATCAACTTGCTTCAGAAATCTTGAATGGTGGACTAAAGTTTGCACTGTCAGAAGTAAGAAAAAAGTAATTGGGTGGATTTTCAAGCAATTGCTAGCCACACCTCTTTATGGCTCCAGAGAGATAAATACAAATTGTGCACCCTAGGCCCTTTATTCAGGTTCACACACGGGATGTGTTCCCTCGTGATTCAAGAAATTTCCAGACAGACCTTTGCTCCCCAGAGTTCTTCTACAGAGAAAACTGGTTGGAACAGCCATTTGGATGTTGCTTTGCCTTTCCCTGTGAGTGTGGGGCCGCTACTTATGGTCACAGCCTCAAGGAGATATTGCCACTGAAAATAGACTCGCAAGCAAGCACTTTTCAAGCAGAGTGTGACTCTCAGGTCGCAGAATGTGAAGAAAGCTATCTTCCTTTGAGGAAGGAAAGACGTCCACAGAGAGTGTGTTTTCAAACCTCTATCTTGCAGGAAATTTTGAGCTTCTAAAACATGAGACCAGCAGGTCTGCTGAGAGGACCTATATTCCTGAGTCAGGGCCGTGTGTCTCCCTGTAATTTCCGAGTCTGACAAACACATTCCTAGATCATAACGGTACTGACCATGAGAAAGCTGGCAGCAGGAGTGTGTCTGAAAGGGCTGAGTGCCTTACTGTGGTCAACTGTGTGAGGTGACATTCCAGTGACAGGCTCAAAGCTCCAAGGTGTGAGCCACCCGCTTGCTTCAGAAACCCCAAAAGGTAGAGCAAAGCTAGCTCTGTCAGAGGTAAGAAAAGAGCAATTGGACGGATTTTCAAGCTGTTGCTAGGCCGAACCACTTTAGGGCCCCCTGAGAGAAAAATGTGAATTGTGCCCTGTAGGTCAGGTATCCAGGTTCAAACACAGGGTGTGTCCCAGCAGGATCCAAGAATTTTCCACAGAACTAGGCTCACTAGACCTCTCCTGCTGGGAAAATGGGATGGAACAGACATTGGAAGTTGGTTTGCCCCTCCCTATTGTCACAGACTCAAGGAGAAAGTGCCCCTGAAAGATGACCTCCAAGCAAGCACTTTTCAAGCAGTGTGTGACTCTCAGTTCACAGAATGCAGGGAAAGATATCTTCCCTCAAGGAAAGAAAGGCATCAAAAGAGAGTGTATTCTCAACCCTCTATCTTGCAGGAACTGTTTAGCTTCCCAGATGGGAGGCCTCCAGTAGTGCTCAGAGGAACTAAATTCCAGAGTCAAGGCCATGTTTCTCCCTGCACTTTCCAAGCCTTGCAAAGCCATTCCTAGGTTATACCAGTACTGCACATGAGGAAGCAGTCTGTGAGAGTGTGTCCAAGGGGGCTAGGTTCCTCACTATACTCACTTCAGCGAGGTGGCATTCCACTGTAAAAAGGCCCACAGCTGGGAGTTGAAATTCACCCACTTGCTTCAGAAATCAAAAAGGAAGGAGCAAATCTAGCTCTCTCAGAATCAAGAAAAGAGCAAGTGGATGGATTTTCAAGCTGTTGCTAGGCTACATTGCTTTAAGGTCCACAGAGAGAAACACAAATTGTGCCCCCTCATTCTGGTATCCTGGTTCACAAACAGGGTGTGTCCCCAAAGGATCCAAGAATTTTCCAGACAGACTTACGCTCACTAGAGTTCTCCTACAGAGAAAACGGGATGGAACAGACATTTAGATATTGCCTTGTCTTTCCCAGTGAGTGTGGAACCCCTCTGTTTGACTACAGCCCCAAGTGGAAATTACCATTGAAAACTCATGTCTAAGCGAGCACTTTTCAAGCACTGTGTGACTCTCAGTTCGCAGGATACTGGCAAACCTATATTTCTTCAAGGAAGGAGAGGCATCCACAGAGAGTGTGTTTTCAAACCTGTCCCTTGCAGGAACTCTTTAGCTCCTAAGACATGAACCCTCTAGTTCTGCTCAGAGGACCTAAATTCGAGAGCCTGTGCCCTGTGTCTTGGTGCATTTTCCCACCTTTCAAACACATATCTAGGTGATACTGGTACTGCCCTTGAGGAAGCAGACTGTGGGAATATGTCTCAGAGTGCTGGGTCCCTTACTGTGGTCACCTCTGTAAGGTGACACTCCAGTGTAAATAGGCCCAAAGATAGGAGTTGCGAGCCGCCCATGTGCTTCAGAAACCCCAGGGGTGGAACAAAGTTAGCTCTGTCAAAAGTAAGAAAATGGCAATTGGACGGATTTTCAAGATGTGGATAGGTTACACCACTTTAGGGCCACCCGAGAAAAATATGCAAATTTGAACCTGGGTGTCCAGATTAACGCACAGGGTGTTTCCCCACATGATCCAAGAATTTTTCAGACAGACCTAGGTTCACTGGAGCTCTCCTGCAGAGGAAACATACATCCAGAGTCTCCAGTGTGAACCCTCCAAAATCTATACCTGGTGTCACGAATCCACAGTCTCCAGGATGACCCTACCCTCAAGATCCTGTACCTGGGGTCACAAGTCCACTATTTCCATGTCGAGTCCACCTCCAAGAACTTGAACTTGTGGTCACATGTCCAGAGTCTTCAGGGTGACCCCACCTCCCCGAAGCTACTGGTGTGAAGCATCCACAGTTTTAAGGATGGACCCAATTCCCAGAACCTGTAGCTGGGGTCACACTTTCAAATTCTAAGGGTTACCCCACCTCCCACACATTGAACCTGGTTTCCCATGTCCCTGTTAGCCAAGGTTACCCTCTCCATGACCCTGTAATGGGGATCACATGTCCACAGTCTGCTGTGTGTCGTCACTTCCCAGACCCTTCACCTAGAGTCAAAATCACAGTTTCCAGGTTACTCCTTTGCAGACCCTGCACCTGGAGTCACTTATCCACAGTCTCCAGGGTGACTCATTCAAAACCCCACACTGGGGCTCACATGACCACAGTCTCCAGGGTGACCCAAGCACCCAGATCCTGCACCCAGGGTCACATATCCACAGGCTCCAGGGTGTACCTCTTGCAGACCCTGCACCTGGGGTCACATATCTACAGCCTCCAGTGTGATCCCCATCCCCAGACCTGATTTGGGTGAGAAATATCCATAGTCTCCAGACTCACACCTTGGATCACATATCCACAGTCTCCAGAGTCACACCTTGGGTCACATAGCCATAGTCAGCAGGGTGAACTCACCTCCCAGAGCCTGTACATGGTGTCAAATGTGCACATTCTCCAGGGTTACCACCCTTCCAACATGCTGTACCTGGGTCAAAAGCCCACAATCTCAAGGGTGACCCCCTCTCAGACCCTGTTCCTGGGGTCACATGTCCAGAATCTCCAGAATGATCTACCTCCAAGATGAAGCACCTGATGTCACATGTCAACAGTCTCCAAGGTGACCCCGTCCTCAGAATCTGCACCTGTGGTTACATTTCTCCAGTCTGCAGGATGACCCCCAATCTCAGTATTTGTATTATGTGTCACATGTACATAGTCACCAGGGTAACCACTGCAGGCCCTTTTTCTGACATAACATTTCCACAGACTCCTGAAGAACTCCCTTCCCAGACTCTGAACCTGGGATCCTACCTCCAGGGTCTCGAGGGTGATGCCCTTCCCTGTCCCTTCACCTGGTGTCAAACATCCACAGTCTCCATGGTAACATCCACACCAAAGTCTGATATTGGGGACACAGATCCATAGTCTTCTGGGTCGCAACCCCTCCCAGATCATGCACCTGGTCTCACATGTCCTCAGTCTCCAGGTTGACACCCCTCCCAGACACTGCAGCTGGGGTTACACATCCACAGTCTCCAAGGTGAACCCACCTCACTGACTATTGTACCTCTGGCCACATGGCCTCAGTCTCCAGGGTGACCCTATATCTCAGACACTGTACTTGAGGTTACATATCAACGGTGTCCAGGATGACACCTCTCCCCAGACCCTGTACCTGGGGTCGCATTTGCACAGTCTCCAGGGCGATGCTATATCCCCAACCCTGTACCTGGGGTCACAGGTCGCAGTCACCAGGCTTTCCCCACCCTCAAGAGCCTTTACCTGGGGTCATACGTCCACAGACTCCAGGGTGACTCCCTCCCAGACCCTTCACCTGGCATCCTATGTCCACAGTCTCCTGTGTGATATCACTTCCCAGACCCTATACCTGTGGTCACAGATCCACAGTCTCCATGGTGATCCCCTTCCCAGACCCTGTAATTTGGATCCCATGTCCTCAGTCTCCAGTGTGACACCACCTCTCATACCTTGTACTTTGGTGACTTGTCCACAGTTTCCAGGATGACCCAAACGGTGCATGTGGAGTCACATGTCCACATTCTGCAAAGTGACCCCAGTCCCTAACCCTGAACCTTAGTCACACAGCCACAGTTTCCAGAATGACCTCACTCCAGACCCTGCACATAGGGTCACACCTCCACCTTCTCCATATTGACCCCCTCCTTGAACTTCTATCAGGTTTCACACATGCACCATCTCCACAGTGACCACCACCAGATCCTGTAGCTGTGGTCAGGGTCCGCAGTCTGCAGGGTGAGACCATTTTGTACCTTAAACCTTGGTTCACCTAGCCAGTCTCCAGGGTCATCCCTGCCAAACCTGCACCTGGGGTCACATGTCCATACTCTCCATGGTGACATCCCCCAGGCCCTGTACTGCTGCTGCTGTTGCTGCTGCTGCTAAGTCATGCCAGTCGTGTCCAACTCTGCGACCCCATAGATGGCAGCCCACCAGGCTCCCCCATCCCTGAGATTCTCCAGGCAAGAACACTGGAGTGGGTTGCCATTTCCTTCTCCAAAGCATGAGAGTGAAAAGGGAAAATGAAGTCACTCAGTCATGTCTGACTCTTAGGGACCCCATAGACTGTAGCCTACCAGGCTCCTCCATCCATGGGATTTTCCAAGCAAGAGTACTGGAGTGGGTTGCCCACTCCAGTACCTAGTGTCATATATCTGCGCAGACCCTATACGTAGTGTCATATATCCACAGTTTCCCGGGTTACTCCACTTCCCATATCATGCACCTGGGATCACATGCTCAGTCTGCAAGGTGACCCCGATCCCATTCCTGTACCTTGTGTCACAAGTCCACAGCCACCAGGATGGCCCCACCCTCAAGATCCCATACCTGGGGTCACACTCCTGTCTCCAGTGTGATCTCACCTCCCAGAAACTTTACCTGGGGATAAACGTCTACTGTTTTCAGGATGGTCCCAACTCCCTGAAACGGTACCTGGAGTCACTCTTCCATAGACATTGAGGCTGTTCCATGCCCCTGGTCCACAGGGTTACACCCTCCAAGACCCTGTAATGTGGTTTACATGTCCACAGTCTCCTGTATGTCATCACTTCCCAGAACCTTCACCTGCAGGCACACAAACAGAGGTTCCAGGATGACTCCCTCATAGACCCTGCACTTGGAGCCACATATCCACAGTCTCACAGGTGACTCATCCAAATCACTGTACCAGGGCTCACATAACCACAGTCTTCCAGATGCTGGACTATTGACCCCAGCACCCAGTGTCACATGTCCACAGATTCTAGCATGGCCTCACACTCCAGACACTGTACCTTGGGACACATACCCACAGTCTCTAGGGTGAACACCCTCCTAGACACTGTACATGGTGTCACATGGGCACATTCACCAACTCCCAAACCCTGTACCTAGGGTCACACGTAGATAGTCTCAGGGTGACCCCACTTGCCAGAACTTGCACCTGGGTTCATATGTCCGCAGCGCCCAGGGTAACACCACCTGTCAAACAATTGTACTCGGTTCAAACACCCACTGGTTCTAGGGTGACACCAATTCCAAGCCCGTGAACCTAGCTAGGGTCACACATCCATGGTCTCCTGGGTGGCAACCCCTCCCAGATCATGCACCAGGTCTCACACCTCCGCAGTCTCCAGGGTGACTACACCTCACAGAATATTGTAATTCTGGTCACATTGCCCCAGTCTCCAGGGTGACCCCGTATCTCTAACCCTCTACCTGGGGTTACATGTACATGTTGGCCAGGAATACACGCCTCCCCAGACTCTGTACACGTGATTACATTGGCACAGTCGCCAGGGTGACTCCAACTTCCCCACCCTATACCTGGGGTCACATGTCCAGAGTCTCCTGGATTTACCCACATTCAAGGGCTAGTAACTGGGATCACATGTCCACAGTCTCGAGGCTTTCCCCACCCACAAGTGCCTGTACCCAGGGTCACACGTCAACTGACTCCAGGGTGACTCCCTCCCAGACCGTTCACCTGGCATCCCATGTCCCTAGACTTTTGTGTGATGTCATTTCCCAGACTCTGCACATGTACTAACAGATTCACAGGCTCCGTGGTGACCCCCTTCCTGGTCTCTGTAACTTGGGTCACATGTTCTCAGTATCCGGTGTGACCCGACCTCTCATGCCCTATACCTTTGGTGACTTGGCCACAGATTCCAGGGTAACCCTCCCCTGCCAGACCCTGTGCTTATTTACACACATCCACAATCTCCAGGATGTTCGCCCTCCCATACCCTGCACCTGGAGTCACATGTCAACAGTTTCCAGCGTGAACCCCACTTTGCCCACTGCACCTGGGCTCACATATCCACATCATGCAGGGTGACACCCCTTCCAGACCATTTCCCTCCCATTAAATGCCTGCAGTCCCCAGAGTGACCCCGTACCTCCCAGACACTGTACCTGAGGTCACATATACAGAGTTTCCTGGATCACCCCCATCCTAGACCCTGTACCTGGGTTCAGATATCCTAGTGTCTTGGGGGACCCAGGTCAGACCTTGCATCTAGGGTCGAATGCCCACTATCCAGGATGACTTGCCTCCCCAATCAGTGCATCTGGGGTCATATGTCCACAATCTTCAAAGTGACCCCATCCCCTAACCCTGCACCTTACTCACACATCCACAGTCTCCAGAGTGATGTCCACTGTCTCACGGGTGACCTCTTCCCTGAACTTGTTCCAGATTTCACACGATCACCATTGCCACAGTGACCACCAGCAGATCCTGAACTTGTGGTCACAGTTCAACAGTCTGCCTGATGAGACCCATTTTGTACCCTGAACCTTGTGAACCTGCACCTGGGATCACAAGTCCATATTCTCCATGGTGTCATCCCCCAGACCCTGTACCTAGTGTCATATATACAGTCTCCTGGACTTCCCCACTTCCAATACCATGCACCTGTGATCACACATCCACAGTATCCAGGGTGATCCCCCTCCTAAACCTGTACCTGGTGTCACAAGTCGACAGACTCCAGGATGACTCTACCGTTAAGACTCTGTACCTAGGGTCACAAGTCCACTGTTTCCAGGGTGAGACCCCTCCCAGACTCTGCGCTTGGGGTCACTTGTCGAGAGTCTCCAGGGTGACCCCACCTCCCAGAAACTGTACCTAGGGTGAAACATCCACAGTCACTCAGGTTGGCCCCAATTCCCAGAACCTGTACCTGGGGTCCCACTTCCATAGTCTCGGTTACCACACGCCAAGACATTTCACATGGTGTCCCATGATCTTGGATGCCAGGGTTACCCCCTCCAAGACCCTGTAATGGGGTCACATGTTCACAGTCTCCAGAGTGTCGTCACTTCCCAGACCCTCCACCTGGAGTCACACAAACACAGGTTCCAAGGTGACTCCCTCGCAGGCCCTGCACCTGGAGTCACATATTCACAATCTCACCTTGGGGAATCCCATTCAGACCCTGGATCTACGGTCACGTATCCAGTCTCCAAGATGATTTGCCTCCCAAATGGTGCATTTGAGGTCACATGACCACAATCTTCAAAGTAAACGCGTCCCCTAACCCTGCATCTAAGTCACACGGCAAATAGTTTCCAGAGTGACCTCAACCCAGACCTTGAAACGAGGGTCACATGTACACAGTCTTGGAGGGTGACCCCCTCCGTGAACTTGTACTAGGTTTCATACGTCCATCATCGCCACAGTGACTACCACCAGATCCTGTACCTGTGGTCATAGATCCACAGTCTACAGGGTGAAACCCTTTTCCTACCCTGAACTTTGGGTCACACGACCACAGTCTCCAGGGTGACCCCACCCAAACCTGCACCTGGGGTCACATGTCCACACTTTCCATGGGGACATACCTGAGACCCTGTACCTACTGTCATATATCCACAATCTCCTAGGTTACCAAACTTCCCATACCATACACCTGTGATCACATGTCCACAGTCTCGAAGGTGGCCCCCTGTATAACCTGTACTTGGTGTCACAAGTCCACAGCCTCCAGGTGACCCCACCCTCAAGATCCTGTATCTGGGGTCACAAGTCCACTTTTTCCATGGTGAGTCTACCTCCCAGACCCTGCATTTGGGGTCACATGTCCAGAGTCTTCAGGGTGACCCCACCTCCCAGAAACCATACCTCGGGTGAAATGTCCACCATTTTCAGGATGGCACCAACTCCCAGAACCTGTACCTGGGGTCACACTTCCATACTCTCAGGGTATCCCCACCTCCCAGACATATAACCTTGCATCCCATGACCCTGGCCACAAAGGTTCCCCCCTCCAAGACCCTGTAATAGGGGTCACATGTCCACAGTCTCCTGTTTGTCAAAACTTTGTAGACCTCACCTGGAGTCACACAAACACAGGTTCCATGGTGACTCCCTTGCAGACTCTGCACCTGGAATCACATATTCACAGGCTCCAGGGTGACCCCCTCGGAAATCCTGTACCTGAGATCACATATCTACAGTCTCCAGGGTGAATCCCATCCCCACACACTGTCTGAGCGGAATCATCCAGTCTCCCATGAGACCCCAATGTCAAGAACTCATCCCTTGTGCTAGAAGTCTACATTCTCCAGGGTGACATTATTTCCCACACCCTGCACCTTGGGTAGCATATTCACAGTCTCCAAGGTGACCTTACCTCCCAGACCCTTTACCTGGGGTCACATGTGCAAATTATCCAGGATTCCCGCCACTCCAACACCCTGCACCTGGGTCAAAACCCACAGTCTCAAGGGTGACCTCCTATCTGACCATGTTCCTGAGGTACATGGCCAGAATCTCCAGGATGATCTTGAAAGGTATTGCTGAACCACGCAAAGACACTGGAATTCTTGGCCTCCAGAGGAGATGAATTCAATTCAGGTCCAGAGACGAGGCTTGATTGCTTAGAGCTTTTGTGTAATAAAGTTGTATTAAAGTATAAAGGAGATAGAGAAATCTTCTGACATAGGCATCAGAAGAGGGCAGAAAGAGTAGCCCCTTGCACGTGTTAGCAATGGAATTATATGGCTCAAATGGTAAAGCATCTGTCTGCAATGCTGGAGACCCAGGTTAGATCCCTGGGTCAGGAAGATCTCCTGGAGAAGGAAATGGCCACCCACTCCAGTACATTTGCCTGGAAAACCCCATGGACAGAGGAGCCTGGTAGGCTACAGTCCATGGGGCCACAAAGAGTTGGACATGACTGAGCAACTTTACTTTACTTTTAATTAGTTATTCATATCAGTTCAGTTCCGTTCAGTCGCTCAGTCATGTCTGACTCTTTGGGACCCCATGAATCACAGCACGCCAAGCCTCCCTGTCAGTCACCAACTCCCGGAGATTTCTCGAACTCATGTACATCGAGTCGGTGATGCCATGCAGCCATCTCATCCTCTGTCATCCCCTTTTCCTCCTGTCCCCAATCCCTTACAGCATCAGGGTATTTTCCAATGAGTCAGCTCTTCGCACCAGGTGGCCAAATTATGGGAGTTTCAGCTTCAGAATCAGTCGTTCCAATGAACACCCTGGACTGATCTCCTTTAGGATGTACTAGTTGGATGCCCTTGCAGTTCAAGGAACTCTCAAGAGTCCTCTCCAACACCACAGTTCAAAAGCATAAACTCTTCGGTGCTCAACTTTCTTCACAGCCCAATTCTCACATCTGTACATGACCACTGGAAAAACCATAGCCTTGAACAGAGGGACCTTTGTTGGCAAAGTAGTGTCTCTGCTTTTTATTATGCTATCTAGGTTGGTCATAACTTTCCTTCCAAGGAGTAATTTTCTTTTAATTTCATGGCTGCAATCACCATCTGCAGTGATTTTGGAGCCCAAAAAGATAAAATCTTACACTGCTTCCACTGTTTCCCCATCGATTTCCCATGGAGTGATGGGACCTGTTGCCATGATCTTAGTTTTCTGAATGTTGAGCTGTAAGCCAACTTTTTCACTCTCCTCTTTCACTTTCATCAAGAGGCTTTTTAGTTCTTCTTCACTTTCTGCCATAAGGGTGGTGTCATCTGCATGTCTGAGATTATTGATATTTCTCTTGGCAATCTTAATTCCAGCTTGTGCTTCTTCCAGCCCAGCATTTCTCATGATGTACTCGGCATATAAGTTAAATAAGCAGGGTGACAACGTACAGTCTTGACGTACTCCTTTTCCTATTTGGAACCAGTCTGTTGTTCCATGTCCAGTTCTAACTGTTGCTTCCTGACCTGCATACAGGTTTCTCAAGAGGCAGGTCAGGTGGTCTGGTAGTCCCATCTCTTTCAGAATTTTCCACAGTTAATTGTGATCCACACAGTCAAAGGCTTTGGTGTAGTCAATAAATCAGAAATAGATTTTTTTTTCTGGGACTCTCTTGCTTTTTCAATGATCCAGCAGATGTTGGCAGTTTGATCTCTGGTTCCTCTGCCTTTTCTAAAGCCAGCTTGAACATCTGGAAGTTCACAGTTCACGTATTGCTGAAGCCTGGCTTGGAGAATTTTGAGCATTACTTTACTAGCGTGTGAGATGAGCATAATCGTGTGGTATTTTGAACATTCTTTGGGATTACGTTTCTTTCTATTTGGAATGAAAACTGACCTTTTCCAGTCCTGTGGCCACTGCTGAGATTTCCAAATTTGCAGGCATTATGAGTGCAGCACTTTCACAGCATCATCTTTCAGTATTTGAAATACTTCAACTGGAATTCGATCAACTCCACTAGCTTTGTTCTTACGATGCTTTCTAATTGCCACTTGACTTCACACTCCAGGATGTCTCGCTCTAGGTGAGTGATCACACCGTTGTGATTATCTGGGTCATGAAGATATTTTCTACAGTACTTCTGTGTATTCTTGCCACATCTTCTTAATAGCTTATGCTTCTGCTAGGTCCATAGCATTTCTATCTTTTATCAAACCCAGTTTTGCATGAAGTGTTCCCTTGGTATCTCTAATTTTCTTGAAGAGATCTCTAGTCTATCCCATTCAGTTCTTTTCCTGATTCACACGTGATGCACACAAGGTGCACATGAGGTGCACACGTGATGCCCACGTGATGAACACGTGATGCACACGTGATGCACATGTGATGAACATGTGGTGCACAAGTGAGGCACACGTGATGAACACGTGATTCACACGTGATGCACATGTAATGAACAGGTGATGCACACGTGATTCACACGTGATACACATGTGATGAACACGTGATGCACACATAACACACACGTGATGAATACGTGATGAACAAGTGATTCACAGGTGACGCACACGTGGCGCACACGTGATGAACACGTGTTGCACAAGTGATGCACATGTGATGGACATATGATTCACACGTGAAGAACACGTGACTCACATGTGATGAACACGTGCCTCACACATGATGAACACGTGATGCACACGTGATGAAAACATGATGCACACGTCATACAGACGTTGTGAACAAGTGAACAACACGTGAGGCACATGTGATGAACAAGTCATGAACACTTGATGCACACGTGATGCACACGTGATTCACGCGTGATACCCATGTGACTCACACGTGATGAACACGTGATGCACACATAACCCATATGTGATGAATACGTGATGCACACATGACACACACGTGACGCACAAGTGACGAACACGTGATGCACACGAGATGCACACGTGACGCACATGTGATGCACACATGATGGACACGTGATCAACACGTGACACACACGTGATGAACACATGATTCACACATGACGCAAACTTGATGCACACGTGATGCGCACGTGACGAACACGTGTCGCACATGTGATGCACATGTGATGCACACGTAACACATATGTGATGAATACGTGATGCAGACGTGACACACACGTGACGAACACGTGACGCACACATGACGAACATGTGATGCACACGAGACGCACATGTAACTCACACGTGATGTACACATGATGGACACGTGATCAACACGTGACACACACGTGACGAACACGTGATTCACACGTGACGCAAACTTGATGCACACGTGATGCACACGTGATGAACACGTGACGAACACATGTCGCACACATGATGAACTCGTGACGCACACGTAACGCACACGTGATGGACACGTGATGCACCAGTGATGCACACGTGATGGACACGTGATGCACACATGACGCACCCGTGACGCACACGTGATTCCCACATGCACACACGTGATGCACACGTGACACACAAGTGACACACATGTGATGAACACGTGATTCACCCGTCATGGACACGTGACACACACCTGATGAACACGTGACTCACACGTGATGGACATGTCACACACACATGATGCACACGTGATGCACACGTGACACACACGTGACACACACATGATGGACACGTGATTCACACTTGATGCACACGTGATTCACACGTGATTCACTCATTTCAACTCGAGATGAGGCCCGATTCCCCTTCATTGGCTCCAGAGCCATCCCACTTTCCCCATCAAACACGACAAGGCGCTTGACTTCCTTTAGGCAACTCCAGGGAATCCCCGAGAACACTGTCATAAGTCTAGAGGAACACCAAGCGTAACACAGCAACTCGAGGAAAGCGCCATGTACCCCAAATCGTCTCGAGATTAGAGTTGATTTCCTGGCTTCAACTCAAGAGGTATGCCAACTTTCCACAAGCACCTCTAGAGGAGGCTTCTCTCAGCAATAGGTATGTAAGTTGGACCCTGAGTTTGCTGCCTGAAGTGGAATGGGCCCCGAGATGCCCTGACTCAAAAGAAGGCCCGATTTCTCTGCAGTGGCTTTAATGCAGGCTCGTCTTTCATCTCACCAGATGAAAGGATGTATGAATCCCCTGTGGAGACCCTAGAGAAAGCCCTAGTTCCCCATCTCATCTTGACAGGAGGCCTCATATGACTTTGATACCTAGAGAGGCACCAAGAGTTCATTGCTTCAAGAGGTGACGATGCCTGACTCCTCTTGAAAAGTGATAGGAATCCCAATATCCATGTCACAAGTGGAAAGGGATTTTGGGTCTCCCGCCTCATCTCCAAAAGCGTCCCTATTGCCTGCCAAGCCTCGAAGAGATTCCCGAGGTGTCCCTCTTAACTAGACAGGAGTCCTGACATAGCTGAACAAATCCGAGTTTTGAAGGGCCATCCCCACCGTAACTCGAGAATATACCCCAGGATCCCACCGCAACTCGAGAAAAACCATGATACTTCTCCCTGGCCACGAGATGAGCCCCGGTTCCTCTGCATTGCATGCAGAGCAATTCTGTGTTCCCCATCAAACATGTAAGGAGCCTTGACTTGCTTGATGGGACACCAGAGAGTACCCAAGAACACTGTAACAAGTCTAGAGTGACCGTGAGGTTAGTGCAGAAACGGGAAATAGATCCGTCTACCCCAAATCAACTCGAGATGCTGCCCCATTCCCCTGCATTGGCTCCAGAGTCATTCTGCGTTCCCCATCAAACACAAGTGGCATGACTTCATTAAGCAACTCCAGAGATTCCCCGAGAACACTGTCCCAAGTGTAGAGGAACACCAGGTGCAACACAGCAACTCGAGGAAAGCCCCATGTACCCCAAATCGTCTTGAGATTTAGAGCTGATTTCCCTGCTTCGACTCAAGAGGTATGCCAACTTTCTGCAAGCACCTCAAGAGGAGGCTTCTCTCAGCAATATGTATGTGAGTTGGACCCTGAGTTTGCTTCCTGAAGTGGAATGAACACCAAGATGACCTGACTCAAAAGAAGGCCAGATTTCCCTGCAGTGGCTTTAATGTAGGCTCGTCTTTCATCTCACAAGATGAAGGGATGTCTGAATCCCCTGTGGAGGACCTAGAGGAAACCCTATGTCCCCGCCTCATCTCGACAGGAGGCCTCACATCCCTTTGACACCTCGAGAGGCACGCGGAGTTCAATGCTTAGAAGGTGACGATGCCTGACTCCTCTTGAAATGTGATAGGGATCCCAATATCACTGTGGCAACTGGAATTGGACCCAGGGTCTCCCGCCTCACTTCAAGAAGCGTCCCTATTGCCCTGCCAAGCCTCAAAGAGATTCCTGAGGTGTCTCTCATAACTAGACAAGAGTCCTGATGTCGCTTAACAAACAGGAGTTTTGAAAGTCTATCCCCACCTTAACTCGAGAATATGCCCCACGTTCCCACCGCAACTTGAGATAAACCATGAGACTTCCCCCTGGCCGCAAGATGAGGCCTGATTGCTCTGCATTGCAGAGCAATTCCGTGTTCCCCATCAAACACGTAAGGAATCTTGACTTGCTTGATGGCATTCCAGAGAGTCCCCAAGAACACTGTCACAAGTCTAGAGGGACCCTTGTGTCACCGCAGCAATGCGAAATAGCTCCATACTGCAAATCAACTCGAGCCGAGGCCCAATTCCCCTGCATTTGCTCCAGAGCCATCCCGTGTTCCCCATCAAACAGGAGTAGTGGCTTTACTTCCTTTAGGCAACTCCAGAGATTCCCCGAGAACACCGTCCCAAGTCTGGAGGAACACCAGTTGCAACACAGCACCTCGAAGAAAGCCCCATGTACCCCAAATCGTCTCGAGATTAGAGCTGATTCCCTGGCTTTGACTCAAGTGGTATGCCAACTTTCCACAAGCACCTCTAGAGGAGGCTTCTCTCAGCAATAGGTATGTGAGTTGGACCCTGATTTTGCTGCGTCAAATGGAATGGACACCGAGATGCCCTGACTCAAAAGAAGGCCTGATTTCCCTGCAGTGGCTTGAATGGAGGCTTGTCTTTCATCTCACCAGACAATGGGATGTCTGAATCCCTTGTGGAGACCCTAGAGAAAGCCCTAGTTCCCCTCCTCCTCTCGACAGGAGGCCTCACATGCCTTTGACACCTAGAGAGGCACCAAGAGTTCATTGCTTCAAGAGGTGACAATGCCTGACTCCTCTTGAAAAGTGATAGGAATCCCAGTATCCCTGTGGCAACTGGAAAGGGACCCTGGGTCTCCCGCCTCACCTCTAGCAGCGTCCCTATTGATGTGTCAACCCTCGAAGAGATTCCTGAGGTGTCCCTCATAACTAGACAGGAGTCCTGATGTCACTGAACAAACACGACTTTTGAAGGGCCATCCCCGCTGTAACTCGAGAATATACTCCAGGTTCCCAGCGCAACTCGCGAAAAAGCATGAGACATCCCCTCGCCACTATATGAGGCCAGATTCCTCTGCATTGCGTGCAAAGCAATTCCGTTTTCCCCATGAAATGCGTAGGAGCCTTGACTTGCTTGATGGAACTCCAGAGAGTCCCCAAGAACACACTCACAAGCCTAGAGGGACCCTGAGGTCACTGCAGCAACGCGAAATAATTCCGTGTACACCAAATCAACTGGAGATGAGGCCCGATTCTGCCACATTAGCTCCAGAGAAATTCCGCTTTCCCCATCAAGCAAGACAAGTTGCTTCACTTTCTTTAGGCAACTCCAGAGACTCCCCGAAAACACCGTCCCATGTCTAGAGGAACACCAGGTTCAGCACAGCAACTTGAGAAAAGCTCTATGTACCCCAAATCATCTCGAGATGAGAGCAGATTCCCAGGATTCAACTTAAGAGGTATGCCAACTTTCCATAAGCACCCCAAGAGGAGGCTTCTCTCATCAATAGATATGGGGGAGGGACCCTGAGTTTGCTGCCTCAAGTGGAATGGAGTCCGAATGCCCTGACAAGAAAGAAGGCCGGATTTCCCTGCAGTGGCTTGAATGCAGGTTCGTCTTTCATTGCACAAGATGAAGGGATGTCTGAATCCAATACGGAGACCCTAGAGAAAGCCTTAAGTCCTGGCCTCATCACGCCAGGAGGTCTCACATCCCTTTGACATGGAGGTAGGCGGAATTCAATGTTTCAAAAGGTGATGACGCCTGACTCCTCTTGAAAATTGATAGGAATCCCAGTCTCACTGTGGCAACTGGAAAGGAACCCTGGGTCTCCCGCCTCACATTGAGAAGCGTCCCTATTGCCCTGCCAAGCCTCGAAGAGATTCCTGAGGTGTCCCTCGTAATTAGACAGGAGTCCTGACGTCGCTGAACAAACATGAGTTTTGAAGGGCCATCCCCGCCGTACCTGGAGAATATACCCCAGGTTCGCGCCGCAACTCGAGAGAAACCATGAGACTGCCTTCTCGCCGTGAGATGAGGCTTGATTCCCCTGCATTGCATGCAGAGCAATTCCGTGTTCCCCATCAAATACGTAAGGAGCCATTACTTGCTTGATGGAATTCCAGAGAGTCCCCAAGAACACTGTCTCAAGTCCAGAGGGACCCTGATGTCACTGCAGCAATGGGAAATAGCTTCGTGTATCCCAAATCAACTCGAGATGAGTCCCTATTCCACTGCATTGGCTTCAGAGCCATCCCGTGTTCCGCATCAAACACGACAAGTGGGTTGGCTTCCTTTAGGCAACTGCAGAGATTCCCCGAGAACACTGTCCCAAGACTAGAAGAACACCAAGTTCAGCACAGCAACTCGAGGAAAGCTCCATGTACCCCAAATCATCTTGAAATGAGAGCTGATTCCCTGGCTTCCACTCAAGAGGTATGCCACCATTCCACAAGCACAGCCAGAGGAGGTGTCTCTCAGCAGTAAGTATGTGGGAGGGACCCTGAGTTTGCTGCCTCAAGTGGAATTGCCCCTGAGACGCCCTGACTCGAAAGAAGGTCCGATTTCCCTACAGTGGCTTGAATGCAGGCTCATCTTTCATCTCACAGGATGAAGGGATGTGTGAATCCCCTATGGAGAGCATAGAGAAAGTCCTAGGTCCCCGCCTCTTATCGACAGGAGGCCTCACATCCCGTTGACACCTCGAGAGGCATGCAGAATTCAATGATTCAAAAGGTGATGATGCCTGACTCCTCTTGAAAATTGGTAGGAATCCCAATATCCCTATGGCAACTGGAAAGGGACCCTGGGTCTCCCTCCTCACCTCGAGAAGTGTGCTGATTGCCCTGCCAAGCCTCAAGGAGATTCCTGTGTCCCTCATAACTAGACAGGAGTCCTCAAATTGTCCAAGAACACTAGAGCAAACAAGCCCATTCATAACTGGTAAAGATTGAAATAGACACCTGGCCACGGAGGGTATACTGATAGTAAACTCTCCTACAGAAACATACTCAAGATACTGGTGGGATGCATGCACAGCCCCCTTTGGAAGACAGTCTGACAGTTGTTTCAGTAACCACATGGGACAAGCACTGAATTCCATACATGACAAGTGGTGGAAGCCAGGTATCTTACCATTGGAATGGTAAGTTATGGATAAACAAAAGGAAAGGTTACAAGATTCATGGAGACATCATCACAAATTACCCTCAACTGAATATATAAGCTGGAATACATGTATATATTTCCAAATATTGTCAGCTGAGCATATTTAGCTCCTACATGTATGTTTTAAATATCACTCTATAATGAAAAAGAACAGGAAATGTCCCTGGTGGCCCAGTGGTAAAGGATCTGCCTACCAATGCAGGGAACACTGGTTCAACCCCTGGTCCTAGAGGATTCCACATGCCCAGGGGCAACTAAGCCCCCGTACAACTATTGAAGTACTTGCATGCTCCAGAGCCCAAGTTCTGCAACCAGAGAAAGCGCTGCAATGAGAAGCCATGGCAAGTCAACTAGAGGGTAGCCTCTGCTCACTACAACTAGGCATCTAGCTACAAAGACCCAGCATTGTCAAAAATAATTCAGTGTTTAAAAAAAAGGACAGAAATTCTTTGAATAAACGATTGAGACTAGGGGCGAGACAGTAAATATATAAGCTAGGATAATCTTAAAGTATGAGGAAGTAAAGAAAGTAAAGACAACTATCAAGCTGTCCAAGCTGATAAAAATGAATGATTACACAGTTTTATCTGTATACACTAGCAAATAATAATCTGAAAAGGAATTTAAAAAAACAATTTCCTTTTGATAGTGTCAACATTAATAAAATATTTTGCCATGGGTGTAATGAGGATGACAAGACTGGCACATTGGAAATTATACACGATTGCTGAAAAATATCCTGAATACATGCACAGATATTCCATAGCGATGGAAAGACTTAAGATGGCAATACCATGGAATGCATCTTCAATCTGAAATGAAGATTCAATATGAATTACAAAAGACTGAAAGGTCATTGCTGAACCACAAAAGGCGCCAGGATTTTTGGCCTCCAGAGGAGAAGAATTCAATCCAGGGCCAGTTGACAAAGCTTGATCGCTCAGAGCTTTTGTGTCATAAAGTTTTATTAAAGTATAAAAGAGATAGAGAAAGCTGCTGACATAGACATCAGACGGGGGCAGTAAGAGTACCCCCTGCTAGTCTTTAGGCAGATGTTATACAGCCACTAGCAGTCTGCTAATGAAAGAAAGGCAATGTCTCAGAGAATGACACCAGGCCCCTCACCCACAACATGCATTGAGATAATATTGGCAGCAGGTGAGTCATCCCGGGCCATAGAATGATTGACATGAATTTTGAAGAAAGGCAGATTTCCAAGCAAATATATCATTTCATTAACATAGATTAGGAGAACAGGTATGAGTAAAACATATTGGTTTGTCAAGTCGGTTCTGAGCCTTTAGGGGGAACCGACCTGAAGACAGAGTCTAGCAGAAACACGTAGTATAATAACATAGCTTAAGACAAACCTTTCCTTAAGACAAAATGCATTGCTTAGCTGAAGGTTTGAGAAAAGTTAAGTTCAGGTGGAGCCAGGAGTCGTCATAGCAACACAAAATTTTAAGAGAAACCTCTTAAATTTGTATTGAGAAGGGGAAAAAATGTAGCACTCGTTTCGTTCCTCCAGCTGCTTGAGAGATGAAAAAACGTCTGACACTTGCAGCCTATTCCCTCTGTCTGGAGACCCCTGGCCTTCCTGCCTATTACCCTCTCCAGGCCTTTAGGAAGCAATATACAAGCTGACCCTAACATACACGTGGAATAACAAGGGACTCCAAAGAATCCAAACAATCACATGAGTCTGCAGTTCAAAGGTCCTATGGTATGCTGTGCTAAGTCGCTTCAATCACGTCTGACTGTCAGAGCCCACCAGGCTCCTCTGTCCATGGGAATTTTCCAGGCAAGAATACTGGAGTGGGTTG